>NC_047108.1:37950390-38220390 GCF_902500255.1 Thalassophryne amazonica | reverse complement strand
TTCTTTTAACTGTATTTTATCTTTGCTGAATCAGTCTGACATCATGTCGAGCTGTCTTGGTTACAGCTAGCCGTATGTCATGTCAGCCCCACTGGTTTGATGGTGGAGGAACAGCTCAGCTTCAATGTTTGTTCGTGGCTGAACATGCGAACAAGCACTCAGTTGCTGTTGTATCAGAGATGGACGGTCTGGTAGTGCGTTTCCTGAGTACGGAGTCGCCTGGCAAAGATTTAGAAGAATCTATGATCTCTGTGTGATTGCTCTCAGGCATACATGGCGAACATTCAACCTTTCAAGCCCTTTTGGGAAAGGATCTCTCCCTCCTACAGCCCTTCCCCCACGCCATCTCCTCTGCTTCCGCTCCTCATCCCAAATATTGTGTGTATACGATTCGTCTCGGTTCGTACAGTCAAACATCAGAGAGGAAACTGCACCGAGGGACCCCACCAGCCTCTCCTCTCTGAAGATGATCAGAAATCACATCTGTATTATTGATGCAGACGGTGGTGTGGCAATGGTGTCAGCAGAAAACCGACTTTGACCTACATTTTGTGGAAAGACTTCCCCAGATCTTGTTTAATGCTAACATCAGAGGATTTTGGTTTATGTCACATTGTTTATGTTACCCACCCACATGCTTTCCCTACATGGCAAGAACTTCAATCAGTGCTTCTCCAGATTGGCAGATGAAAAGGGTGGTGTTTGACACATCCTGAGAATGTCTTGGTTATGCCAAATCCCCAAGTGTGTGACTAACATGATTTAAGAAGCTTTTGAGCATTTCCTCTTACTGCATCTTCATCTGAGTCCCTTTGATTCCCCCCCCACTCCCCCACAGCCCTGCCCTCATTCCATGAATGTCATCTGCAAGCATCAACCCCAGTGTTTTTAAAAACAACAAATTTGATTCAGAAATGATTGCATATTATTATTATTATTATTTTATTTTTTTTTTTTGTTTTGTTTTTTTTTGAGCATGTAGATCTGGCACCTGTTTATCTTTATAAAACAGATAGTTACTGAGGTGTCTTTAGCATTTTTTTATTTTTTTTTTGTCGACGGGCTCTACCTTTTATGATCTTGTTTCTTGGCAAAGATTTCATGTGTGCAAGATCAGGTGTACTGAGGAGGACAGGGTCAGACCATGTGTAGGTGACTGTTGCCCAATAAAACCCAGATTGAGAGGGCAGATGCTCAGCAGCTCTAATCCCATTCAGTTTAACAAGCCCTAAAAAGGATCAGGCTGTGTGCTGCCCTGTAGACTGTTTGGAAATGAAGAGTTAATGCTGTAGCTTGGTGCCTAAACATATCTGGGGTGAGATGCTGCACCAGCGTGCCCGAGTGATGAGGTGCTGCAGCTGGCAGTATGTCCTATTTATGTTGGAGATGAAACGTTTGCAGAAAGTGTTTAACCGGAATATTCTGTAAGAAATCTGCATTACGCTGATAATTTGGTTGCAATAATATTGTGGTACACGAAGTGTGCATCTCCTGTGTTATCACAAAGGCATAAATGAGGAGTTCTTAAATGCTGTGTCTGCTAAATTATTCATCAGTCTTTCTTTCATTACACTTTACGATGACTCAGATGAAAGGAAAGACGAGAGGAGGAGCAGTTGCGGAAGCGCGTGAGATAGAGGAGCAGGGGTTTGTGGTCTTGACCTGACTGCTGTGTACTGGTATCTCCTGAGGTTGATGGGGAATCTTCCTCTGCTGCTGGTTTCCTACTTGTTCGGAGCGTGGAAGAAAGCCGCAGCCTTTGGTCGCAGCGTAGAGGTGACATTGGTGCAGCCCACTCCCCACACGTCTTATTCAACTTTTCAAGATCTCATTACATGCGGCAAGATCTCCTGTTTCTGCCAGTGGGGATTCAGAGAATCCTGAGTAGGATTGGCAGAGATATCTTTGGGTTTTTGTTGTAAACCCCAGTGGTGAAGAGTGGAGGCAGGGAATCTGAGAACAAACGGGAGAAAATGAGACTAATAAATGCTTCCTTTGGTTTTCTCTCTCTCTCTCCTTTAAGCTCCATGGTTGTACTGTTGGGAGACAGAGGTGCCTGACAGGAGACTAACTCCTCTTCAAGGATCAGCGAGAGCTAATATCACAGGTGAGTGTGTTAACACATGTTCACTGTATCAGACTGTATTTAATTTACTGTCTCACAAGCTAATACAGCTGTTGATGTTTCAACAGAAGAACACATTTGTAGTCTGTGAGCTGCCAGGGCTTGCTTCAAATTTATTTCATGTTGAATTCTAGTTATTAAAGAGTACTTTATTTCTGTGCTTTATCACAAATTTACAGCTAATTTTATTGCTGGCAAATTATTTGGTAAATATAGTTTGCTCCATGAAATTTTACAGATGTTGTGAAGCACGCATGTGCACAATGAGGTGTTCAAAGTCTACCTTATACCATGTGTAGAACAGTGTCCCCGCTGACTCTTGTTGACAAATCAAGTAAAAACACTGTAACTTTAACTAACATTAGTACTGGCAGCAGGCACAGTAGACCTGTTAGTGTTGTCTTACCTATCCAGTAGATGTGCAGTAAAATGTGAAAATGTCCACAGATTTTATTCTGAGTTCTTCCTAATGGACAGTGTGGTCACATATGTTTACTAGCTGTGTTTGCCGTTTTCTTTCAGTTGTACATAATTTTTTGGCGATTTCAGTCAACAGTGTTTATTCGGTTCTATGACAGACAAAGTTTGCCATCTCATGGTCGACGTTATCCTTTTGTGACACTCTCCTTTGTATATAAGGAAAATAATTTGGGGGGGATATGGAATGTTTCTAGATGACTTGCTGCCAAAATGTGTTAAATCTTTATTCAGTTTTTAGGAAAACTTTAACAGATTTTAGCTTAGCTTCAATAGCTTGCTGTGGTTAATTACCTTTTCACAGCGTAGCACTTTCTCAGCACAAAGCATTTGCTACCCAAACCATTACTGGGGAGAGTTGGCAGCATCACCTTACCAGAACATGGCACCTTTTCACACATCAGGTGACCACCAAAGCTAAAGAAACATGGAAGACGGGTGTGTTTTCCATGTTGAAATTAAATGTAGGGCCTGGAAGGTTTGTGTAGTCAATTCCATTATTCACAGACACTTTTGTGTTTTTTGGTGACTGTTTTGGTCTGCTTGTCATACAGATCGATGATATGTAACCTTCAGCAGTTACATAACATACTGTGGTGATTATAGTGGGACTGTTATGTGTCGGACGCGGGCAGAGGACCGGCCAGCGTTTGAAGGACCCAGTATAAAATAAGCAGAGCACGGTTCAAAGGATAACAGAATTTAATAAACATAACAGTGATGTGCTGAATTACAAACAAATAAGTGCGCGGTCTGGCGAGGTGGAAAGACGGTGCGCTCCCAGCAGCACAAACAGTCCGGAGCCAGAACAGTTCGGACCCAAGGACCCCGTCGACACCCCCCAGGTGGCCGCGACCAACCGAGTCTGTGAAAGAAGAAACCATCATGTGAGTCCACCACTCCACACACAGAGAGACCACTCAAAGGTGTACATAAACAGCAAACACTTCCTGGCTTAATCACCAATCAGCTTCCCACCCTGCAGGCATGGAACACCCAGTTCACATTCTCCACTGCAGTGGAAGCTGATTACACGACTAACATAACAGCTCAATATAATAAGGTGTGAGGGACACCACATTTACTGACTGTACTCATGTTAGTCACAAAACCTAAAGTACCTCAGAAAGTGTGCTGACGAGCATGAGACCTCACCCCCTCCTCTTTCACAGACCATGGCATCAAACCTGGTACGGTCGCTGCGTCCATGATGATGAGATGGCTCTCTAGACGACGATCTCACCCGTCTGGTCACAAGGTTGAGTCTCTGGCAAATACACACTGTGTACTCCAGACTTAAATGCAACCATGCCCCAATCCATAAAGATGCACCACAGCTGTGAGTCCTGACGAGCTGCACATGACAAGCTTCAGGTGATCAGGGTGAGGTCCTGATAACTCAGCCACACAGCCACTCAGTCCTGAACGCATGCCACCTGGAAGGAAAAACAAAAGACAGAACAGAAGACAGAAACAAAAGGCAGCCAGGCACCCCAGCCATACAACAGGGACCAATAAATCCACAAGCCAATGTAATTCACCAATATGAGCTACTTGCAGATAAATCGGTATTGCAGTTTATAAATGACAAAAAGAAACCGAGAGATGCAGAGATTATGGGATGCAGATATTTCAGTGTGCCTCGCATCACGGATACATTAATTTTTTTTAAAAGAAAGCATCTAGAACCTCCTAAACATAACATACTTTTTTATTATGAAATATTAACCTAAAAGTGCACAGATGCACATTTGTGTTGAAGTGCTGTCACCGTATTCAGTCCACTTTGCTGCCACCAGCAGCAGCACACAACGCCACCAAGCCAATTACAAAAGTTGTCGTTTTGTATGGAATACTAACAGTGTATTAACTGAGTGCAAGGTCTGCACAGGAAAATATCAGACCAAGGTGTTGACAGGAAACAGGGCTGATATTTTCTTGTACAGACCAAGTAAGCGAGGATAATAATTAATTATATGGCTGTTATACATATATACACACACACACATAATATATATATATATATATATATATATATATATATATATATATATATATATATATATATATAAACACGACCTTCCGGTGTCACCGACCAATCGATCCCCCTGCCTTCGCTACGCATGCGTCATTTCAGAGCATCAGCAGCGATCATCTATCTTAGCGACGGACATCTGAAACTTTTGTACAACAATCATTTCCACAGAAATTCAGCATTATTTCATAATTAAAGACGGCGGAGCGTGACAGCAGCACATCTGACATGCTGCTTCATATACATAATTTCGGAATGTCAGTAGCAATTCACCTATCTTTCTGGTTTGTATTGAAGTTTTCAATCTGTTCTTGATTATTTGGACCTGTATTTTCGTCTTGGAATTCATTTTGCACGCCCAGTTCAAGCTTGTTTGCTGTTAATTTCTCCATTTTCTTTGTTTGCTTTTTGTGTTGTTTTATTTTGTGCCATGAAAATTGTGAACAAAGTCGCAAATCTGATACATTTGTCATGGTAACAGTCTGATATGGAAAATATCAGACCGGAAGTCTGCCAATCAGAGTGTGCGTACCATCATAGTCATATAATAAGATTTCATGGATGGGATGTTTGCCAAATATCACAGGTTTGCTTAATTAATTTAATCCAGTGATTCATAACACATTGAAAAGCTCCCGTACATGTTCTTAAATGCAATATTCAGACTGCCTTCATGTGAGTTTACAGCCACCATCAGCAGCAGATGAGAATGTCTGCAACCTAATGACAAAAACTGACATTTCATATGAATTAATAAGACTTCACAGATGGGATGTTCATCAAATAGTGACACCGCCTATGATGATTTTAAAATCTGTACAGAGTGATGTTTCATGTCATTTGCGCTTAATCAAAAAAAATGCAATGTTGACAAAATATTGAAGGTAGTCTGGCGCAATGTTCAAAGGACGTCAAAAATACTTGCTAAACACAGAACGTTCATCCAACACAAATGTCGAAATGTGATCCATCCATCTTCCAGCGCTTAGTCCAATTAAGGGTCGCGGGGGGCTGGAGCCTATCCCAGCAGCCATAGGGCGCGAGGCGGGGTACACCCAGGACAGGACGACAGTCTGTCGCAGGGCCACAAACAGACAAACAAACACAGACACACCCACACACACACCTAAGGACAATTTTAAAGATTCCAGTCCACCTAACCTGCATGTCTTTGGATGTGGGAGGAAACCAGAGCACCCGGAGGAAACCCATTCAAGCACGGGGAGAACATGCAAACTCCACACAGAAAGGCCACGGGAATTGAACCCACGACCTTCTCGCTGTGAGGCAACAGTGCTAACCACTAAGCCACCGTGCTGCCTGAAATGTGATCCAATTTATTAAAAAAAAAAAAAAGAAAAATTATTGGAAAAAAAAGTTTACATTCACACTCTGTCATGCAGTGCTCCAGTGCCTGACTGAACTTGCTCTGCTTTCTTAGAGTAAAACTACTGTAAGTTAAATACTGTAAGGTACTTCATTTGAGTAAAGCTACTGTAAGTTAAGTACTGTAAGGTGCATCATTTGAGTAAAGCTACTGTAAGTTAAATGCTGTAAGGTACTTCATTCGAGTAAAGCTACTGTAAGTTAAGTACTGTAAGCTGCCGCGTTTGAGTAAAGCTACTGTAAGTTAAGTACTATAAGGTGCTTTGTTAGAGTAAAGCTACTGTAAGTTATGACATTAAGCAAATACTATATCCATCCAATCACAATGTTTTTAACCTTTTGAACATTGTGACCTATGCATAACATCAAATGACTTGAAATATAACATAATGTAAAATTTGCATCATATTTAACTTTTACTTAAATTGGTTCAAGTTTACTCTTAGAATAGATTAAGAAAAACCGTGACAAATCTTACAATAAATTCTATTTAAAAATAATATATATGGAATAAAATTCTATTTTTGATTATTATTTGATTATTGATGTACTTGTATTTTTATGCTGTGTTATCATAATACCTATGGCGTAAAATGGTCTTTAAACAACATTGATAATATCATTATTATTGTCGTTTATTATCATATTTTTTGAGGCATTATATTGTTTGGCAAAATTTATTACTGTGACAGGCCTAATTTACACTGTGAAAGCAGCATTAATGCAGAAATGTACATTGAGATTTTAAGAGCAACATCTCTTCCAGGTATGCCCATGCATTTTTCAACAAGACCATGCAAAACCACATTCTGCACACATTAGAAAGGCATGGCTGCAGAAGAAGAGGTTATTGTTACTGGATTGGCCTGCCTGTAGTCCTGATTTGTCCCAAATAGAGAATCTATAGAGAATTTAGAAACAAAAAATGTACCAATGACCCCATAATTTTGTGCACCTTAAGATGTGTTTGCGTGGGTGGCATGGTAACTTAGTGGTTAGCACTGTTGCTAACAAGGTCATGGGATCGCTTCCCACCTGGTCATTTCTGTGTGGAGTTCGCACATTATTTTTGTGTTTGCATGGGTTCCCTCAAAGTTCTTAGGCTTCCTTCCACTACCAAAGACATGCAGGTTAGGTGAATAAGTGATTCTAAATTGTCCATAGGTGTGCGAGCAAGTATGAATGTGTTTGTCCATCTATGTGTGGCCCTGCAAGAGACTGACATGCTATCCATGGTGTACCCCACCTCACACTCTGTGCCTGTTGGGATTAGGGCTGAAACGATTAATCGAGTAACTCAAATAATCTGTTTACAGAAAATGTTTCTTCACTTTGAGGCTTCATTAATGCTGTAGTATATACAGGGGGCCTGTATGTGGCGTTGTAACACTCCCACAACTACGAAGAATATGTGGCACATGTGCATAACCATGTAAGGAGCTAAACAATGTAGCAGCAGAAGCTAGGAATTTACAACGTAGCACACTGAGTAAAATAAACAGTTTTAAGAGAAAGTGGGTCTTTTAAAAGGCTGACCATCTGAAATAGACGTATGCATATTTAAAGCGGATCATTATGTTAGTGTATAGTTGGAAAAGAAAACATGCCGCTGTGTTTTGGTCCACTGGCTGCTCTCCACCTCTGACGAAGCAAAAGGATGCGCACTTTAAGAGAATCAACTCTTCCAAAAATGCCTGTATTTGGATTCCATCAGTTTTCATCAGCAGGGTGAACATGGATTTATCAATGTGGCTTTTGCAGAAAAGCTGCAGTCTGCAGCCTTTTTTCAAAGGCTACAATCATGTTCACACGCAGCCTGTGTGCTGACTGAGGATTTCATAGTCTGAGAAAGCTCCGAAACTCGTAACGACATGAAAAAATAATTACCCAGAAAAACAGAGGGAACACCCTAAATTTGAAAATCTGCATGATGCTGCAGCATCTAGTGCTATTGCTTAGGGAGAGCACTGGCGCTATTGATATTGTTGTTTAAAACTGCAAAAGTGCTTTTTGTCTGATTAATCGATGGAATATCCTATTCCAGAAATGTTCGATGGCTGCAGCCCTAGTTGGCATAGCAATGGAATGAGCAGCTATAGACAATGAATGAATGAAAAGTGTGTCTGCAGGAAGAATGAGACAAAATAACACCTGAAACACTTTATCGTTTGATAGCTTCATTGCTGGTATGGCAAAATCAGATTTTAATCAATCAATCAATCAATTTTTTTTTTATATAGCGCCAAATCACAACAAACAGTTGCCCCAAGGCGCAAGATTTTAATAAATGCCTTAGTGTCCCACCTTATTTTGGATTATGCTGCAGGCCTTAAAGTGTATATCACTGATACATAAAATGTCAGTTGAGCTGACTAGTCTAAATAAATAAAGGATTATGAAAATATTGATGTATTGCATTTTATTTTTGGTGTCATATGCCCTGAGAAATTAAGCCATAAACATTGGGAAATTAGCCTGATTTCACCTGCTGCTGATAAACACTCAAGCGTCAGACTGTGAGGAATGGTCTTTGATGACATCATGTAATTTTAAGCCCCCTCCAGGCCCTCTGTTGAAATGAACAGGGGGATTTTTTTTTTTTTTTTTTAATAATGTGAAATCAGTGGGGGTTTTTTTTGTTGTTGTTTGTACTTTGACGGTGAATATATTAAAATGGTTAAAACGTGTATTTTGCAAGGATGTAATCACATGACTAGTGTTGCTTATTAAGTGGACAGATTTTCCAAAGTTAATATTTTGAGGAGGAAAGTGGGAGATTTTTTTTTTTCTTTTCTTCATAGTGCATCATGTACAAACACCAGAAGTGAAGCCTAGCACAGCATGAGAATAAGCCATCTCACAATTGCGAGTGCGCATGCCTGGGAAGATTTACAGCACTTCTGGGTGAACAGTCACGGGACCCAAGCAACGGTTTGCTGCAGACTTAAACAATACAGCCGGAGTTTGCATGTCTGCTTTCTTCTTCACTACTGTCACAATTACCCATGTTATTACTCAATCTCGTGTGGCCACTTGTCCGTCTAAGAAGCAGATGCCAACCACACGGGAATGCATAACTAGTTAGCATGCCGGAGTCTCATTCGTTATTGGAATTAACCAGACAAATCACTCCACCAACTAAGAATGATGAGAATAAACACTGACAAGAGCCGGTGGGAGCCACAGAGCAATCAGTCTGTTCATCCTTTCCGTGTCCGGGCCAGGTGAGGTTTCCCCTGTTGAGACAAATTGATCCGCAGGCTCTTGGTGGTGCCCTTCCGTCTCCCCAGTCTTCCCAGTGGACGCTGCGCGGGGGGTCATGGGAATAATGCCTGAGAGTGTGAGATGGCTTATGGTCTCCAACACATGGATCTAACCACGGATTTTATCCTTTCCTTTCGTGTGGCCAGGAGAAAATTCTTAAAACATGTTTCCTCTCCCGAAAGTGTGAAACTGGCAGTGTTTGTAGTTTGCGCCGTGGCATCACATCACGCCAAACTTAAGTTATGATGCTACGTGCAGGACACCAGCGAGTCTCGCTGCTTCTGTGATCACGGAATCCAACAGAACATGGCGATGAGTGACTGCTGTTAATAGGACAACTGTGATGTGAACCACTTTCCAGCCCTTTCAATTGTTGGCTAAGCTGAGCTAAACTCATGGGAAAGCTAAGCTAAGTGCTTAGTCAGTGACAGCGGCAAGACTGGAAAAGAAGGTTGATGGTCGGGCGTTCTTTTTCTTTGGACAAAAGACAGCGCCACACAGCGGAACAGTAATTTTACATGAATTTGTGCGAACACAGTAAGAGTGAAATCAGAGATACCACTTTCACAGTATGTAATCAGTATTATTCAGTCTTATTGAGACGTATGGAATGTTTTTTTTTTTCTGAATACACTACGGTTTGCAAAGAGGCGGAGGTGGACATATGTTGATCGCAAAATACAAGAATTTTATTTGAAAGCCAAATTAAAGCCACATTCAAATCAAATCAATTTTATTTATATAGCGCCAAATCACAACAAACAGTTGCCCTAAGGCGCTTTATATTGTAAGGCAAAGCCATACAGTAATTACGGAAAAACCCCAACGGTCAAAACGACCCCCTGTGAGCAAGCACTTGGCGACAGTGGGAAGGAAAAACTCCCTTTTAACAGGAAGAAACCTCCAGCAGAACCAGACTCAGGGAGGGTCAGTCTTCTGCTGGGACTGGTTGGGGCTGAGGGAGAGAACCAGGAAAAAGACATGCTGTGGAGGGGAGCAGAGATCAATCACTAATGATTAAATGCAGAGTGGTGCATACAGAGCAAAAAGAGAAAGAAACACTCAGTGCATCAGGGGAACCCCCCAGCAGTCTAAGTCTATAGCAGCATAACTAAGGGATGGTTCAGGGTCACCTGATCCAGCCCTAACTATAAGCT
The DNA here is from genome assembly GCF_902500255.1 of Thalassophryne amazonica. NCBI lineage: Eukaryota > Metazoa > Chordata > Actinopteri > Batrachoidiformes > Batrachoididae > Thalassophryne > Thalassophryne amazonica. Next base: position 38,209,946 of record NC_047108.1, on the reverse strand, counting down.
TTAGCAAAAAGGAAAGTTTTAAGCCTAATCTTAAAAGTAGAGAGGGTGTCTGTCTCCCTGATCTGAATTGGGAGCTGGTTCCACAGGAGAGGAGCCTGAAAGCTGAAGGCTCTGCCTCTCATTCTACTCTTACAAACCCTAGGAACTACAAGTAAGCCTGCAGTCTGAGAGCGAAGCGCTCTATTGGGGTGATATGGTATTATGAGTTCCCTAAGATAAGATGGGACCTGATTATTCAAAACCTTATAAGTAAGAAGAAGAATTTTAAATTCTGTTCTAGAATTAACAGGAAGCCAATGAAGAGAGGCCAATATGGGTGAAATATGCTCTCTCCTTCTAGTCCCCGTCAGTACTCTAGCTGCAGCATTTTGAATTAACTGAAGGCTTTTCAGGGAACTTTTAGGACAACCTGATAATAATGAATTACAATAGTCCAACCTAGAGGAAATAAATGCATGAATTAGTTTTTCAGCATCACTCTGAGAAAAGACCTTTCTAATTTTAGAGATATTGCGCAAATGCAAAAAAGCAGTCCTACATATTTTCTTAATATGCGCATTGAAGGACAAAAATGACTCTAAGATTTCTCACAGTATTACTAGAGGTCAGGGTAATGCCATCCAGAATAAGGATCTGGTTAGACACCATGTTTCTAAGATTTGTTGGGCCAAGTACAATAACTTCAGTTTTATCTGAGTTTAAAAGCAGGAAATTAGAGGTCATCCATGTCTTTATGTCTGTAAGACAATCCTGCAGTTTAGCTAATTGGTGTGTGTCCTCTGGCTTCATGGATAGATAAAGCTGGGTATCATCTGCGTAACAATGAAAATTTAAGCAATGCTGTCTAATAATACTACCTAAGGAAAGCATGTATAAAGTAAATAAAATTGGTCCAAGCACAGAACCTTGTGGAACTCCATAATTAACCTTAGTCTGTGAAGAAGATTCCCCATTTACATGAACAAATTGTAATCTATTAGATAAATATGATTCAAACCACCGCAGCGCAGTGCCTTTAATACCTATGGCATGCTCTAATCTCTGTAATAAAAGTTTATGGTCAACAGTATCAAAAGCAGCACTGAGGTCTAACAGGACAAGCACAGAGATGAGTCCACTGTCTGAGGCCAAAAGAAGATCATTTGTAACCTTCACTAATGCTGTTTCTGTACTATGATGAATTCTAAAACCTGACTGAAACTCTTCAAATAGACCATTCCTCTGCAGATGATCAGTTAGCTGTTTTACAACTACCCTTTCAAGAATTTTTGAGAGAAAAGGAAGGTTGGAGATTGGCCTATAATTAGCTAAGATAGCTGGGTCAAGTGATGGCTTTTTAAGTAATGGTTTAATTACTGCCACCTTAAAAGCCTGTGGTACATAGCCAACTAATAAAGATAGATTGATCATATTTAAGATCGAAGCATTAATTAATGGTAGGGCTTCTTTGAGCAGCCTGGTAGGAATGGGGTCTAATAGACATGTTAATGGTTTGGAGGAAGTAACTAATGAAAATAACAGAACAATCGGAGAGAAAGAGTCTAACCAAATACCGGCATCACTGAAAGCAACCAAAGATAACGATATGTCTTTGGGATGGTTATGAGTAATTTTTTCTCTAATAGTTAAAATTTTATTAGCAAAGAAAGTCATGAAGTCATTACTAGTTAAAGGAATACTTGACTCAATAGAGCTCTAACTGTTTGTCAGCCTGGCTACAGTGCTGAAAAGAAACCTGGGGTTGTTCTTATTTTCTTCAATAAGTGATGAGTAGTAAGATGTCCTAGCTTTACGGAGGGCTTTTTTTTATAGAGCAACAGACTCTTTTTCCAGGCTAAGTGAAGATCTTCTAAATTAATGAGATGCCATTTCCTCTCCAACTTACGGGTTATCTGCTTTAAGCTGCAAGTTTGTGACTTATACCACGGAGTCAGGCACTTCTGATTTAAGGCTCTCTTTTTCAGAGGAGCTACAGCATCCAAAGTTGTCCTCAATGAGGATGTAAAACTATTGACGAGATAATCTGTCTCACTCACAGAGTTTAGGTAGCTACTCTGCCCTGTGTTGGTATATGGCATTGGAGAACATAAAGAAGGAATCACCATATTAAAAACCATATTAAAGACGTATTACATTTGGAGAAAAAAAAAAACAATGTCCTGGAGTAAGTCATGAAGTGAATGCAGGTGGCGTGACTTTCAGGCAGGTAATAATACAATAACATGCTTTTGGAGGGCAGTATGCATTTTCAGAGGCCCGACGTCCATGCCCAGTTGCCCAAAATGCGCGGAGGGACTCAGGAAATGCATACCGCACAACAACAGCATGTTATTTGCATTATTATCACTTACTGAGATACACAACACATGGAATCACATTAACAATACTTAATGTCATTTCAAAATGCACGACACCCAGCAAACGCGTACATCAAAAGTTGGCTCACTTTAACTTTTGTCATGTCAGCTGACGCGCGCTGCTCTCCAAATTTGCCAGTGTGTCCTTTATCAAGCTGGCTGCTTTGGCAGCTGTTCATTGTCATACTATCATGATAAAATCATCCGGAATATCCATATTGGGACCAACACACACTTCTCGCCTTTTCATCTTTTCCTCTGTGGACAGTTCTTGGGCTGCGCTTGCGTAGTCATTTGTTTACACACAGCGGGCGGGTATGCCGATACTCGTTCGCTACTGTGGGCGGGTATAGCCAGGTAGCGTCGACCTAAATCTTCACTACCGGCCTAGCAACGCCTCGGTAAAGTGATAATAATGCTCAGCACCCGAGTTTATGTCCCTTTTATGGCGAAAAATAGCTCTGAATCTGTGCGCGTTTTTCAGATGCCGTATGGACAATTCCATTTTTATCACTTACATCAGGACTTGCACAAGTTAGAGTTGGACGTAATGATTCATGATTTTGAATATAATTTAAGAGAGTGTTAATTGGAGTGTGATGTGCCCTTTAAATGCAGAAATGGATGGATAACAGATTACGTTGACTACATGAAATATCTTTGGTTCATTCTGTCTTCTATAAAATTAGTCAGAGTAAATGGATGTGCTGGGGGGAATCTGTATTCCCCCCTACCACACACACACACACACACACACAAACACTAGAAACTGTGAATGTCGCTGCACTTTGACGCTCACTGTCTGATTTAGTGTCTGTGTTTAGAGATTGCTGCATTTTGAGATATATAACAAATGCCTTCACCGACATTGACCTCTACTCTTATCTATTTGCTGGGAGGTTTGTTTTTTGTTTGTTTTGTTTTTTTCTTTTTTGCCTTCTTTCGTTTTGACTTTTTATTATGAGCTAACTGCGTCATTTTCCGTCTTCCTTTTGTTTATGTTTAATTAAAGGTTTTGCAAGTCTTCTGTGACTGACTGTTATCTTTGGTGCAGAAATAATATGCTGATAATCGCACTTAGGCCTAGACTTTATATTTGTTTGAGTTGGTACTTCCACCAAGGAGGACATTCTGTTCTTTGTGTAGTGTCAACCGAGCCCCAGCCTCCCCTCCTGTTAAAGGTAGTCAACAGAAATGGAAACTCTCGCAGGTCTGTTGAATGGTTGCTTGAGGCAAATCACTCCCCATAGAAACGCATGTTAAATTTTCTAACTTTACAGCACAAATAAACATGTTTAGAGCCTGGTCCCCTCCCCAAAAGTGCAAACCTCCGTCAACGCTAGTTTCCAGTTCCAATTCCTTGGAAAAAAACATTCAAGGTCAAAGTCATGTTAGAAGTGGCTTTTCATGAACTAAATTAGATGTGATCAAATGTCAGGAGTACATGTTTAGTTCACACACTTGAATCACTTTTTTTTTCTTTTCTTTTTTTTTTGTGGTGTTGTCAGGGTTTTTTTGGTTTCTGTATTCTTTTTCAGATAATTTTAACAGAACATTGGTTATCTCTGCTATGCACAATTTGTCATTTTCACTTTTTGCCAATTGGTTTCTTTTGGATAACTGGAAGATAGACAGGAATAAAATTGGAACCTCCATCCATTTGTGGTGGTGTAGATAAATCCATAACAAAAAATGAGAGTGACTGAGGCATTTTTGATTGAGATATAATGCAAAATGTACACCAAATGGGCTTTTCAATGTTAAATTCAAATGTCCTCAAAATCCACAATCCAGATCAGATCCAGATCAAACTTTGTTAGGCGATTGTGAGTGCCAGTCTGTGCTTCACTTTCAAATATGAGTGTGATTGGGGCGTGTTTGATTAATACAACCCCTGGCAATAATTATGGTATCACCGGCCTCGGAGGATGTTCATTCAGTTGTTTAATTTTGTAGAAAAAAAGCAGATCACAGACATGACACAAAACTAAAGTCATTTCAAATGGCAACTTTCTGGCTTTAAGAAACACTGTAAGAAACTGTAAGAAACCAGGAAAAAAAATTGTGGCAGTCAGTAACGGTTACTTTTTTAGACCAAGCAGAGGGAAAAATATGGACTCACTCAATTCTGAGGAAAAAATTATGGAATCACCCTGTAAATTTTCATCCCCAAAACTAACACCTGCATCAAATCAGATCTGCTCATTAGTCTGCATCTGAAAAGGAGTGATCACACCTTGGAGAGCTGTTGCACCAAGTGGACTGACATGAATCATGGCTCCAACACGAGAGATGTCAGTTGAAACAAAGGAGAGGATTATCAAACTCTTAAAAGAGGGTAAATCATCACGCAATGTTGCAAAAGATTTTGGTTGTTCACAGTCAGCTGTGTCTAAACTCTGGACCAAATACAAACAACATGGGAAGGTTGTTAAAGCAAACATACTGGTAGACCAAGGAAGACATCAAAGCGTCAAGACAGAAAACTTAAAGCAATATGTCTCAAAAATCGAAAATGCACAACAAAACAAATGAGGAACGAATGGGAGGAAACTGGAGTCAACATCTGTGACCGAACTGTAAGAAACCGCCTAAAGGAAATGGGATTTACATACAGAAAAGCTAAACAAAAGCCATCATTAACACCTAAACAGAAAAAAAACAAGGTTACAATGGGCTAAGGAAACGCAATCATGGACTGTGGATGACTGGATGAAAGTCATATTCAGTGATGAATCTCGAATCTGCATTGGGCAAGGTGATGATGCTGGAACTTTTGTTTGGTGCCGTTCCAGTGAGATTTATAAAGATGACTGCCTGAAGAGAACATGTAAATTTCCACAGTCATTGATGATATGGGGCTGCATGTCAGGTAAAGGCACTGGGGAGATGGCTGTCATTACATCATCAATAAATGCACAAGTTTATATTGATATTTTGGACACTTTTCTTATCCCATCAATTGAAAGGATGTTTGGGGATGATGAAATAATAATTCAAGATGATAATGCATCTTGCCATAGAGCAAAAACTGTGAAAACATTCCTTGCAAAAAGACACATAGGGTCAATGTCATAGCCTGCAAATAGTCCGGATCTTAATCCAATTGAAAATCTTTGGTGGAAGTTGAAGAAAATGGTCCATGACAAGGCTCCAACCTGCTAAGCTGATCTGGTAACAGCAATCAGAGAAAGTTGGAGCCAGATTGATGAAGAGTACTGTTTGTCACTCATTAAGTCCATGCCTCAGAGACTGCAAGCTGTTATAAAAGCCAGAGGTGGTGCAACAAAATACTAGTGATGTGTTGGAGCGTTCTTTTGTTTTTCATGATTCCATAATTTTTTTCCTCAGAATTGAGTGATTCCATATTTTTTTTTCCCTCTGCTTGGTCTAAAAAAGTAACCGTTACTGACTGCCACAATTTTTTTCCCTGATTTCTTATAGTGTTTCTTAAAGCCAGAAAGTTGCCATTTGAAATGACTTTAGTTTTGTGTCATGTCTGTGATCTGCTTTTTTTTCTACAAAATTAAACAACTGAATGAACATCCTCCGAGGCCGGTGATTCCATACTTTTTGCCAGGGGTTGTATATAATGTAAAAATATACATTAAATGGGGTTTTCAATGTTAAATTTAAATGGCCACAAACTCAGTAATCTGGATCTGATCTGGATCAAATTTTGTCAGTCGATAAAGGATACCATCCTACATGTTGACAGTTCTGAATTTTTGAAAAGTTGTTCAATGTTACATTGGGATTTTTCCTGATGTTGACACTTCACCTATAACCTTGAAAATTGAATAAGTTATTGCCTACCAGGATATGAATCTTGAGGAAAGATTTCTTAACAATATATGAAAATATAATGATATATGTAAAAGAAACAGGGGCGAAAACATAACCTCCTCCAACTTCATTGGTGGAGGTAAAAGTAAGTCCCTTCGGCTGCTCCCTTGTTTGCACTTGGGGTCGCCACAGCAAATCCAAGGTGGATCTGCATGTTGAATTGGCACAAGTTTTACGCCGGATGCCCTTCCTGACGCAACTCCACATTACATGGAGAAATGTGGCAGGGGTGGGATTTGAACCGGGAACCTTCTGAACTGAAACCAAGCGCATTAACCACTTGGCCGTAAAAAAAGCAAGACAGTTTTGGTCAATATAATTAGTTTCCTCCTTCATGACAATTGTGTGGTGGGTGATTCCCCCCTCTCAGTTTAAGCCATAAAGTTATTAATAATTGTGGTGTGGCCGCTTTGACTGACAGCACTATGACTGAGTTGGCTCCATTAGCAGAGGCTCCTCTCTCCTGTCAGCTCGACACGGTTGAGCCAAATGTTTGTTCTTTCTGAACATTTTATTCCAAATATCTGCAATAATATGGTTTACTGTGCTGTTAATTGTACTAATGGACCACCAAAGATGTTTGTGATCCAGTATTTCTGTTGTGTGACACTTTATGATTATTTAATTTATGTTAGCACTGTTAGCATCAGGTTAGCACAAATTAGCAGATACCTTGGTAACACTGGATGCACAGATGGCATTATGGTTATGTAGGCAGTGTGCTGGTCATTTGATGTAATTCCCACCCAAAAGCCTGCCTTTATGAAAACCATCACCCAGTCCACAAAAATGTCTGTTTCAAACAGCCAAACCAAAGTTAATCTGTTAGCTGTAGTTTTGCTTGTTTTAGAACTGCAGCTGGGGGAAAGACGCTCCCATGCTTAATTCATCCTACCTAATTCATGCTGGTTTTTCCCATGTGCCACCTTTTTGCCCATTTATGGGTTAACTGGGAGTTGAGCAGAGTGTAGTACTGCCTTGGTGGCGGTCTCCAGAGCCCCCTGCCCCCACCCCATTTGAGGATCAAAACTGCTCTTCATGATGTCACACAGGGTTTGTCAAGTATATATGCAGTCTGTGGTGGAGACAAACTAATGAACCACTTTCATGAAATACTGCAAATATTAGGGCCCCTTCACACATAGCACGAATGAAGCCAAATGGTGCACGAAGGAGGAATCGTATGCCATTCCTGATAAATTGGAGCAGCCTTTAATGCCTCGTGCACCTGTTGCCAGAACTATCTGCACACCAGTGGCTGAAAGACAGAGTGTGCCCTGCGAGTGCCCATTCGATCCCTCTCTCGGCAGGTGTCGGCCAAATTCCAGGTGCCACACACGAACATCCAACACCACTCGCGGAGCACTTAGAAAAGGCGGGGCTATTCCCTCAGCCAGCACAAAAAAAGTGATCAGGTGACTACTTTCGAGCTGGCTGTGAAAATTTTCAAGTGCCCCCCAAGTGTGGCGTTGCCAAGCAACACACGTGGCGTGCCAGAGTGTTGGCTCCCCTCTCAACACATGTGGCGTGCATGTATTGTGTGTGTGTCTCTGAACGGTTTGATCTGACTTGAAACTTGGCTGTAACACACTTTAGTAAATTAGAGACAGACTCTTTTGACCTCAGTACTTCAATCAGTGCCCTTGTAGTTTTATTGTTTTTACATTTTCCTTTTGAAATATTTTTTTAACTTTTTTTTTTTGTAACCTAAGATTTTTGAGTTTGTGTGTGTGTGTTTTGATTATGCAGAATTAAAAATTTTTTTTTTTTTGTCATTTTGTTTTGCACAACTACATGAATTTACATATTTTTCCTGCTCTGTGTTTCATCAAATGGCCCAAGCAGAGGGTCACCCCTTTGAGTCTGGTCTGCTTGAGGTTTCTTCCTCAAATCATGAGAGGGAGTTTTTCCTTACCACTGTCGTCTGTGTGCTTGCTCTAGGGGTTGGACAGGTTAGACCTTACTTGTGTGACGTGCCTTGAGTCAGCTTTGTTATGATTTGGCGCTATATAAACAAAATAAATTATATTGAATCAAATGTGCAGTTGTGTTTATGAGTATGGTTTGTATAATCAGGTTGGTTAAATGTAAATAAATGCGCACTGCACATTGTTATCACACTTTCAACTCGGAGTGAGATTCGTACATCACAGGCTTCAGGCCAGTGGGAAGTTACACACTGAAATGAGGTGTAATGCTGTTTATTTCTTAGTGCACTTGGATGTCTGCAGAATATTGCGTTGTTCCTGTGTTGGATAGGGGAGTGTGAAAAATCTGAGGGGACTGTTCCTCTCAGCAGTATAATCTGCAGAGCAGCAGCAGCGTTAAGTTGCCGTGTATGCCCCTCGTTGGCGTCTCTCTGTATCACGCTCTGACAGCACCAGTGTCTGCAAGTCTGGCAGCTGAGCTCTGTGGAAGGAGCATCATGGTACAGCAGGTCCACTGGGACCCGCTGAGCCTCTGCTTCACCCCGTCAATGGACCCCTGTGTCTCCCATCACAGTCTCTTAGACCACCATGATGATAACACTGCAGTTAACAAACCAGACTTCAGCGCGATCGCAGTTTTTTTTTGTTTGTTTTTTTTCCCCCTCTCTCTTTGTCCTTACAGTTGTTCTGAAGAAGTACCAATATGTGGCTTTTTTTTGTTTTGTTTTGTTTTTTGTTTTTACTGGAAGACCACATTTTTGAATGAAGATGGACTTTTTTTCTTATTATTATTCTTTAACAGTTATTTAACAAGAATAAAATTAATGGTGAGTTTATTTTATAAACAAAAGTAGTTGAAACAAGAGCAATCTGATATTTCTGACATCCGCTAAGGGTTGATGAGGACTCATAATAATGTGATTCACATTGTGACCCGGTATCACCGACCGAACGGTCCCCCCTAAAAATCAGTCTGCCTGCCTTCACTGTGCATGCGTCATTTTGGAGCGTGTGCAGCAATTAACTGATTTATTGCCTCGTTTCTGCTTAAAATTGTACTCCCCAATGACAGATATCTGAAGCTTTTGCACAACAATCATTTCCACATAAATTCACCATTATTTTATAATAAAAGATGGGGGACCGATCAGAGTCTCATAGCAGCACGTCCTTCACCCAAAGCAGTCAAAGGGAAAAATGTGATTATTAACCATCAGATGATAAAGTGAATGAATGAATTTATTCAGCACAGACAAAAATGACAAATTAACCTCACAGCAAAAAAAAAAAGAAAACAATCCGACAAGGCACCCATGTGACTGAAAGGATGTGGGCAGAAGCAAAAGCTTATAAACGCCCACCCCTTTAACCAAAAGAACAAAAAAATGTATATAATATGTATACATATATACACACCCATGATAACTGATACAAAATTTAAAGTAATCACTAAACTTAGATTTCCAAACAAACTTGCCAACAGCAGTGGGCCATGTACAAACCCAAAAAACCAAAACAAAATCGATAAACCTAATTCATCATGCTATAATAAGTAATTAAATGATTTTTGAAGAGCCTTTCGAAGCCAACCAAGTTACTGAGCGACTTTGTTATCCGGGCACAAATTCCAAATATTAACACCTTTAACAGAAACACAATGACTTTTTACTGTAGCTCAAATCTTCGGTTTTTGAAATAATAATGTTCCTCGCAAATTATGACTGGAGTCCCTCACTTTGAACAGGTCCTGGACATACAGTCAATCAGGTCCCAAAATTTTAAAATGTTTAAACAGACAAACAATGGATTTGTAGGCTCACAATCTGGTTTATTACTATTAATTCTTATGGCTTTCTTTTGTAGTAAGAATATTGAGTTTGTATTTGTTTTGTAGGTGGTTCCCCAAACTTCAATGTAATAGGTCATGTATGGAACTAGTAATGAATGATACAAGGTAACTAATGACCATAGTAGTATAGAGGTAGAGGTAGAGTTAGTAGTATTGTGCTTTGTACAAAATGGCAATGGCTTTTGACATTTTTGATTTAACATAAGTTTCATTTACAAGTTCAACTTCAATATCGTGCACTAGTAAATTCCTACAGAAATTCCTGGGTTTATTTCCAAATATGATACACTTAGTTTTACCAAAATGAAGAGATCATTTATTTGAATCAAAGCATTCTTTGACCTTCTGTAGCTCCCTCTCCATCAAGTCCAGGACCTCTTCCAAATGATCCCCACTACAAAACACAGTGATGTCATCAGCAAACAAAATGCAACTCACAAATTTTGAAACCAATCATATGTCATTAATATACAAAAGAAACAACAAAGGCCCAAGCACTGAGCCCTGGGACACCCCACAAGTACACCTCAAAAATTCAGAATTTATCCCACCAACATGAACATACTGATACCTATTGTGCAGATAACTTGCTATCCAATTGTGAGCTAGTCCTCTGATACCGTACTTCCACAGTTTATTCAGTAATAAGGTGTGATCTATGGTATTGAATGCTTTCTGTAAGTCAAAAAAAAAAAAGCTACAGTATATTGCTTGTTTTCATTTGCATTCGTCATATGTTCCACAAAATCAATCACCGACAATGAAGGAGTCCGCTTTTTTCTAAATCCATATTGTTGCTCAATTAGTATGTGATGTTTAGATATAAAATCACATTAACCTCTTAATAAATACTTTTTCCAAAATTTTTGAAAACTGAGGTAACAATGAGATTGGCCTATAGTTTGAGAAACATGTTTGTCATCAGATTTGAACAGTGGTATTACTTTAGCTATTTTCATTTTGGAAGGAAACTCCCAGTCATTTATGACAAATTACAAATATAAGCTAGAGGCTTAGCAACACAATCAATAATATTTTTTATCAAAAACATGTCAAAGTTTTCGCAATCTGTAGATTTTTTTCCTTTTAGTTTATGAACTATATCAATTATTTCATATTCATCAGTTTCTCTGATAAACATTGAATCCGAAGAGTTATTTCTTATTGTACTGTTATCCCAAGAATGTATATTAGAAGGAACTATTGAATTTCCCACATTAGCAAAATAATTATTAAAATGATCTACTATGGCTTCCTTTTCCTTAACAATTGTTTGAGTATTTGTGTAAAAATATATGTTGTTGTGTAGTCTTTGATAACTCTTTTATTTTTGATGATTTTGTTTAATAGCTTCCAAGTAACTTTAATGTTTGTTTGTTTTTTTTCCCCCAATAAATCACTATAGTACTGCCTTTTGCAAGATTGCATAATATTGGTAAGCTTGTTTTTGTATGTGTTGTATTTGCTCTTGGCCTGAAATGTTCTGAGTTTTAAGAATTGCTTGTACAAAAAACTTTCTTCTTACATGCATTCAGCAGTCCCTTGTGATCCAGGGTTTAGCAGCATTTCGCGCTTTACCAAGTTTTAACATCAATGGACAATGTTTATCATATAAATTGGAAATAATGGAGATAAATGATTCGTATGATTGATCAATATCCTCAGTATAAGTGTCACGCCAGTTTTGGTGCATTAAATCTGTTCTTTTTTTTTACAAACTTTATTTGGTTTTTAACAGGAATTGCACAGCCATACAACCATTCACAATGTGATACATATAAAACAAACCATACAATTCCCTTAGGTAATAAACAAACACACAAACAAACAACCTCCAATCGCTCCCAGGCAATAAGAGAAAATGATAAGGAAAAAAAAAAGGAAATAAAGTAAAACTAAAATACAAACTGCAATGCCCAGAAGAAAGTACAGTTTGTACCAAGGATTAGCCTGGGATAGAATGAAAATCAACTTGACCAACCAGTGGCTGCCAAATTTCTGCAAATTTGTCAGAGGAACCCTGTAGTGACATCCTAATTTTCTCAAGTTTAAGAAAATAAACAATGTCCCTCAACCAGTGTATAAAAGAAGGAGGTTGTGGTGATTTCCATTTAAGAAGGATTATCCTCCTTGCAATAATGGTCATAAAGGATAAAGAATTTTCTTGGGAGGAGGACAAAGGAGACGGCGCTGAAAAACCCCCAAACACAGCACTCTGAGGATTCGGATCAATTTTTCTGCCAACCACATCTGATATAACAACAAATACCTCTGTCCAAAAACTCCTGAGCTGAGGGCACAGCCAAAACATATGTATGAGGTTCGCAGGAGACTGTTGGCACCTATCACAGACTGGGGAGACAGTGTTATAGAATTTAGACAGACGAGCCTTGGTATAGTAAACACGGTGCACAAGCTTGCATTGAATAAGACAGTGCCTAGCACATATAGAAGACTTATGCACTCATATTAAAATACGTGACCAGAGCTCATCAGAAATAGCCTCTCCTATGTCCTCCTCCCAGAGGGCCTTGATTGAACTCAAAGACTTCAAGCAGATCGAAGCTATGCAATTATAAAAAATTGAAATAGATCCTTTCAGCCTAGGAATGGGCAGAAGCAAGGAGTCAAAGTCAGAGTCCTCAGGCAGCCTAGGAAAAGTGGGAAAATTACTACGAACAAAGCTGCGAACCTGTAAAAATCTAAAAAAGTGATGTGATGGAAGAGTAAATTTGGCTGAGAGTTGTTGAAAGGTAACAAAAACACCATCAATAAATAAATCCCTAAAAGTCTGAATGCCCAGGTTTGACCAAATCACAAAGGTTTTGTCTGTGAGAGAGGGAGAAAAGACATGATTATTCGCAATGGGAGCATATGGAGATAAGAGCTGTAGACCAAAATAACGCCGAAATTGGGTCCAAATCTTAAGAGAGGTTTTAACTACTCTATTCTTTGTATAAGCAACAGTCGAAGATTTAATTGGCGAATACAGTAAAGCCACGAGAGACACAGGTTTTGCCGAATTCATCTCCATAACAAGCCAATCAGGAGAGGAAGGACCACACCGAAGCCAGGCTAAGACCCTAATATTGGAAGCCCAATAGTAATATCTGAAGTTCGGCAGGGCCATCCCCCCGAGCGGCTTAGGTCTCTGTAGATATTGCCAAGACAATCTAGGAACCTTCCTCTCCCAGAGAAAATCTGAAACAAGAGAATCTACCCAACTAAAAAAGGAACTGGTTAAAAAAATCGGGACACATTGGAAAAAGATACAAAAAGCGGGGGAGAACATTCATTTTAACACAATTAATTTGAGCTACCAGAGACAACTTAAGGACCAGCGCTCAAAATCTTCTTTAACTTTCAACAATAAAGGAGAAAAGTTAGTATTAAATAAGTCCTCCTTTTTCTTTTTTTTTTGCCTCCTTGCTCTCGGCCGAGACTGTCGCATTTTTCTCTTCTCCCTCCCATTCGGGAGGGAGGACCCGACCTGTCCTGCCGGGACACATGTGATGAGTTACGTGATGGACAGTTGGAGGAAATGGCAGGTCATGTGCCTTTACATGCTGTCTGTGGAGGATGTCGAAGATGTGTATATATTTGGCATGGTGGTGACCGGGTTCCTGCTGTGTGGAGTGGGCATAGCGCTGGTTTACTGGACAATTAAGAAAGTGGAAGCGGCAATAAATGGCCCGTCCAGGCTGCCCCACATGATTGATTTGATTGGAAGGGCAGTGTCTGCTCAGTCGACGGGTGTTAACCGCGCGTTGGAAACCATCTCTGGTAGGATCGCTGCACTGGAAAACCGCATTGATCGTCAGTAATGACCACATCTCCTCTCCTAATTCAGATGTATTGGAAGCCACTCTGTCTCAGACTGTGGAATCTTTCAGGCGTCTGCTAATCTGGATTTTCATTCGGCTTCCCAAAACACAGCTGCACTTCAAGGCCGCTGTGATAAAAACCTCCTGGAGAAGAACAACGCTCATGCCTCACCCCCCCGGTCTTCCCCCACCCTCAGCTTCTCCAGCTCTGACGTTGACTGTGGACAGTGGACTGTTCAGGGCTGGGCCCTTCCTCCCTCCAGAACGGACGAGCAAGGCCGTTGATGGCGCCTAAAGGCGGCCTCCGGGTGTTCTGTCTGATAACTGGGCTCTTACAAATCTCGGTCGTTGTCTCTCGTCCTGTTGTTGTGTGTGATCATTGTTCATTGTGCTGATGGGTTTTTTCCTGCATTGCTGCTGCATGATTCAATACAGCAGCAATGAAGGTTTTTCTTTCCCAAGTCTTACCTTGTGTGTGCTTTTTATATGTGTTCATGTACCGGGCTGGCTTATGTGTGTTGTTGTGTGTGTCGTTTGTCGTCATGAGGCCGGTCATGGTTTGCTCAGCCCTGCTGTTGACCTAAGGCAGGACATACATCTGGAGCTGGTCCCCGGGCGCCTAAAGGCAACTTCTGCTCCTAACTGGCAATTAGGATGGGTTAAATGCAGTAAACACATTTCATTGTGCAGGGAACATGTTCCTTTGTGCATATGACAATAAAATTCTTTTGAATCCTTTGAATGTCTATGCATAACTTGAACTCCAAGATATGTGAAACTGTCATTGGCTACCTTAAAATGAAAGCCATGCAGGGGAAAAGCCCTAGCAGCTGAGTTGATAGGAAACAATTCGCTTTTACCCAGGTTCAGCTTATACCCCAACAACCGGCCAAAGTCCGAAAGCAGCTGCAAAGCAGCAGGAATAGAATTATGCAGATCTGAAACGTATAGAAGTAAGTCATCGGCGTAAAGTGAGACCTTAGCCTCCAAACTATGTCGTCGTATGCCCACAATAGTTGGACTCGAACGGAGCATGATGGCGAGCGGCTCAATAGCCAAGGCGAATAAAAGGGGACTCAATGGGCATCCCTGTCTTGTAGAGCGATGAAGGAGAAAGTACCCCGACCGAGTGTTATTAGTCCTAACTGAGACCTGTGGGTTAGAATAAAGCAACTTAATCCAAGACAAAAAAGCTTCACCAATTAAATCCGTTCTAAGTTTTGCCATAGATTCCTGTTTTTTTCTTTTTCTTTTTCTTTTTAAAATTTGTGATTTCGGTATGTTCAATTTTGTCAACTGAGGAATTATAAGCAACGGAGATTGGCAAGTGATCACTAATGTCACTAATAAGCAACCCACCCATTAAATTCCCAACAATGACTTTTGTCAGTATATTATCAATAAGTGTCTGAGTTTGTAGTAATCCTAGTTGGATGTGTTATTACTGGATACAGTCCCATACAAAACACAGAGTCTAGAAATTCAGCTATTTGTATTTGATTATGAGGATTTGGAAATTCTATGTTAAAGTCTCCACAGACAAACAAAAGCTTATTATTTTTAACTGAGTTGTACAATTCCGTCAATTTCTCCACAAAAGCACTTATGTTAGAACCAGGAACTCTATAGATGCAACTTATAAGTATGTATTTGGATTTTTCACATGTAATTTCCACAGTAACACATGAATGAATGAATGAATGAATGAATGAATGAAAACTGTTTATTTCGAACATTTGATACAACAACAATTACAAGATAGATCAGTAAAGACAACAACAAAAAAGTTCCTACTGTGTACCCAACATGTCCGAAAAGGGGTAGGGTGAAGCATCAGCTTATTTATCCCTACCCCTTCTTCCCCACAACCAGTAATACCCTTTGCCACATATACACATAAATTCCTACACACCTAAACCGATATCAATATATATATATATACATATATATACACATACACATACATATACACATCAACATACATACACATATACATATATACACATATATATACACAAACATAAATATACACCTACACATACCTACTTACATACAAAATACTATATATTTACAAGCCGAAGCAAAAAACAAAAACACCCTAACCCTCATTACCCTTCCTCCTCCCTATACCCAGAAAAAAACATATTTTTGTACCGCTGTTTGAACTGGTTCATGCTTGGACATTGCTTGAGCCCCACTCCCAATCTGTTCCACATCCTCACCCCACAGACAGAAATACAGAAACCTTTTAATGTTGTTCGTGCCCACTGATGCTTTAAATTAAATTTCCCCCTCAGACTGTAATCCCCTGATCTGTTAAAAAACATATTTTTAATATTTGCTGGAAGTAAATTGTTTATTGCTTTATACACAATTTGTACTGTTTGAAAATGAACCAAGTCTGTGAATTTTAAGAATTTGGATTGTAAAAATAGTGGATTTGTATGATCTCTATAGCCAGTATTATGAATAATTCTTATAGCTCTTTTCTGCATTACTGATAGTGATTGTGTTGTACCTTTATAAGTATTACCCCATACCTCTGCACAGTACTGTAAATATGGTAAAACCAGTGAGCAGTAAAGAATGCGGAGTGAGTTGTGGTCCAGAATATGTTTCGCTTTGTTTAGAACTGAAATGCTTCTTGACAGTTTACTTTGTATATGTTTTATATGAGTCTTCCAGTTTATCTTATCATCTGTTATCACCCCCAGAAACTTATTTTCATGTACCCTTTCAATATCTACCCCCTCGACTTGTAACTGAACCTGTATGTCTGTATTACAATAGCCAAATAACATGTATTTTGTTTTACTTAAGTTTAATGATAATTTATTTCTGTCAAACCATATTTTCAATTTTCCCATTTCTATACTGATCCTCCTCAGTAACTCCTGCAAATCCCCCCCTGAACAAAAAATGCTTGTGTCATCTGCAAATAATACTAATTTTAATATTTTGGAAACATTGACAATATCATTTATATAAATTAGAAACAGTTTTGGACCCAATACTGACCCCTGTGGGACGCCACAAGCATTGTCCAAGCATGATGATGTATATTCCCCCAACTTCACAAACTGTTTTCTGTTACTTAAGTAGCTTCTTACCCAGTGCAACACCAACCCCCTAATCCCATACTGTTCAAGTTTATTGATTAATATGTCATGATTAATTGTATCAAAAGCCTTTTTAAGGTCTATAAATATTCCAACTGAATGTAATTTGTGGTCTATGGCGTTTGTAATCTCCTCAACTGATTCTATTAATGCAAGTGATGTTGAACTATGTGCTCTGAATCCATATTGACTATCAGTAAGTAATTTATGTTTATTTATGAATTTGTCTAATCTATTATTGAATAACTTTTCTAATAATTTGGAAAATTGTGGAAGCAAAGAAACAGGTCTATAATTTGTGAAGTGGTGTCTATCCCCAGTCTTATACAGCGGCACAACCTTAGCTATTTTCATTTGATTGGGAAATTTACCGGTTTGAAATGATAAGTTACAGATGTATGTTAATGGTTCTACAATCCATTCAATGACCTGTTTTACCACCACCATATCAATTTCATTTAAATCGGTAGATGTTTTATATTTACAATTATTCACAATGTCTATAATTTCATTTCCATCCACTGCTGTGAGGAACATTGAACAGGGATTTCTTTCTATGAGATTATTATCCCAATCCTCAGGTTGGGAATCGGGAATTTTTTCTGCCAACCTTGGTCCAATATTTACAAAAAAATTATTAAAACCGTTGACTACCTCATCCTTATTTTCCTTCTTGACATTATTATCAATGAAATACTGAGGGTAACTCTGTTTTTTATTACCATTTTTGATAATGCTATTTAATATATCCCATATTCCTTTAATATTGTTTTTGTTATTATATAATATGTTACTATAATATTCCTTCCTACATACCCGTATAATATTAGTTAATCTATTTTTGTATTTCTTATATCTATTTTCTGCCTCTTTAGTCTTTAGTTTTATGAATTCTCTATACAGTGTATTTTTCTTATTACATGCATTTCGTAACCCTTTCGTCATCCATGGTCGAGCTTGGATTTTTTGTTTTCTGTAGTCTTGTTTAATTGGACAATTTTTATCATATAATGATGTAAATATTTGTAAAAAAGTTTCATATGCACTATCAACATCACTTTCACTGTATACCTTTTCCCAGTTTTGCTCCTGTAAATCCTTCTTTAGTGTGTTCATGTTTTCCTCTGTCCGCACTCGCCTGTATTTTATTTTCTCCTCTGGCTGATTCCGCCGATGGTTTCTATTATAAACGATGAAAACTGGTAGATGATCACTAATGTCATTGATTAATAATCCACTCACAGTGTTATTCTCAATATCATTGCTGAATATATTATCAATTAAGGTGGCACTATGGGATGTAATTCTGCTTGGCCTGGTGATTTTTGGATATAAACTCATACTGTACATTATACTGATAAATTCATCTGTTATTTTATGCTTATTTGGATTGAGCAGATCAATATTTAAGTCACCACAAATGAACACAGTTTTTTGATTAGTTTTTGAGAACATTTTTCCCATACAGTCAGTGAATGTTTCAATACTAGATCCTGGTGCTCTATATATACAGCTGACTAATACGTTTTTGCTTTTTTCTTCACATATTTCAATAGTTATACATTCTAATAAGTTATCAATCACAGTTGTCATATTGTCTACTATTTTATAATCCATGTTCTTATCCACATACACAGCCACTCCTCCTCCACTCTTATTTTTTCTGTTTACACAATTAAATTCATATCCATCCAGTTCAAAATCCATTCCTTTATCTTCATTGATCCATGTTTCTGATATAGCAATTATGTTAAATATTTTTTTAAACTGACTTAAATATTCTTTAATGTTGTTAAAGTTTGCATATAGACTTCTGCTGTTGAAATGGATTATTGATAATTTGTTATCCGTTTTAATGATCCGATTAAACTGTTCATCTGTATAATAGCAACAACTGTCATTGATATTTGAGAAGAAATTATTGTCCGGGTCTATATCGTGCTCCAAGTCCAGTACATTGTGGTCTGTGTATTTAAATGTTCTCAGTTCTACTTTTCCATGATCAGCAATCCTTTGAGTTATATCCTTCTTGTCTCCAGATGTAGATGAATAGGTAGTAGATGAATAGGTTCCTCTGGTCTGTGTCATGGTGTTGTGATGTGTTTGTGTCCTCATACCTTATTGGTCATATTTGTCCAGATCCTCACTTTAAGAAACACTATTGTTCATATTTGTCCAGCTCCTCGATGTTCCTTATTGCCATGACTGGACAACACATTCCTTTGTTGTCCAAAGAAAAGGACATATTGTGAACAATTTCATAGTGATGACTAGATCTAACATAGAGTGCCACACCTCCACCCCGTTTATTCACCCTATGTTATGTTTCGGACGCGGTCGGAGCACCGACCCAGCGTTTGAAAGGACCCAGCATAAACTAAGCAGAGCACGGTTCAAAAGGTAACAGAATTTAATAAACATAACAGTGAGTGAAGTGCTAAACAACTAAAAAGTCCGCGGTCTGGTGAGGTGGAAACACGGCGCGCTCTCAACAGCGCAAACGGTCCGGAGCCACAGCAGTTCGGACCCAGGGACCCCGCCAGGTGGCCGCGACAAACCAAGTCTGTGAAGAAAGAAAACATGGAGGTGAGTCCAACTCCACACAGAGAGACACAACTCAAAGGTGCACGCAATCAGCAAACACTTCCTGGCTTAAATCTATACATCAGCTTCTCACCCTGCAGGCACGGAACAACTCAGTTCAAATCTCCACTGCAGCAGAAGCTCATTAGACAATTAGTATAACGTGACAGCTCGATACAACAAGGTGTGAGGGACACCAAATCCACTGTCATTACTTCATAAAAGTCACCAAAACCAAATTACCTCAGGAAGTGTGCTGAAGAGCGTGAGACCTCACCCAGTCCTCCTTCACAGACTGTGGCGACAAACCTGGAGCGGTCTCTGCGTCCGTGATGGTGAGATTGTTCTCCTGACGTCGATCTCACACGTCTGCTCACAAGGTCGAGTCTCTGGCAATCAAACACTGTGCATTCAAGGTTTAAATGCAGCAATCTCTGATCAAGACAGAATACACCACAGCTGTGAGTCCTGATGACCTGCACGTGAAAACAAGCCTCAGGTGTTCAGGGTGAGGTCCTAATGCTCAGCCACTCAGTCCTGAATGCATACCACCTGGTGGGAGAAACAGAAAACAAAAACCAAGCCAGCCAAACACCCCAGCCCACAACAGTACCCCACCCTCACGGGAAGCCTCCCGGCGACCACACGGACCTGGGCCAGAAAAAACAAAGCCCCCCTCCAGGGACCATGGCTGGAATTTTGGCTGGGAACAAAAAACACCTCCTGCAGCTTCAGTTTCAGCTCCTTGTGCTGACGATCCAGCTGGGAAAGGCCCGTCTCCAGGAGCTGTGCGTTACTGTGCTCTGACGACAGCTCCATCATCAGCTGCTCAACCTGCAATGTTAATTTCTTCATGCAGTCATTGATCATCTCAATGTTGAGCTTCTCTAGTTCTTCCTTCAGCTGGATAATGCACGCTTCCAGCTGCCTCTTCTCTGCCAACAGGGAACTTTGTGCCGAGACTATCACTCTCATCCTGGAGCTCATCCTTTCTCACCCTGAGCCTGTCTGCAGTAGACTGCTCCGCAGCTGACACTCCAGTGCAGAGATATCCTTTGTTGACTTTAATGGTCTTGCCCTCTGTTTCATTTAGCAAACCTGTTAGTCTCCACCTCTGACTGCATCTTTGCGTTCATTCTTGTCGACTCTTACTTTAGTTGTTCACTTTGCATAATTTTGGCCAGGAGTTCTTGAACCTGTGCACTCAGCCTTCTTCCGACTGTGTGTTAAAGTCTGCTTAGTCATAAAAAAAAAAAAGACAAACACAAACAACCATACCAACCCCCCCCTCCCCAGAGGACCGTCCCATCAAACCCTGGGAAGAGGAGAAAAGAAAAAACACAACCCAAACTTAAGCTTGCAAAAAAAAAAAAACCTCTAACAATTTCATTTGCTGCTTCTTGCACAAAGTGATAAATGTGA
The DNA here is from genome assembly GCF_902500255.1 of Thalassophryne amazonica. NCBI lineage: Eukaryota > Metazoa > Chordata > Actinopteri > Batrachoidiformes > Batrachoididae > Thalassophryne > Thalassophryne amazonica. The sequence continues at coordinate 38,189,018 of NC_047108.1, read as the reverse complement.
CTTGTACGCCGGAAAACCAAAATCATTTCAGTTTTGTTTCCAACTGAATCCCTTGAAATGTAAAGCTGTCTTGTCAAACCGTTCCAGCACCCTGAATGTTTGTGGATCTTTACTCTGCGTTTCCAGTTAGAACAAAAAAAATAAACTACATGCATAAGGAAAGACCCTATGCAGTAACATTTCTCTGGTACTGTTCTGCAGACCTTTTCACTTATCAGAAAAATGATTTTTAATGTAGTGCCACAACTAAGATAAGCTGACTGCATCCAGGAGAAACAAGTAAAAGTGCTTTTTACATTTCATTTTATTAAGAAAAATAATTTCACTAACATATAATGTTGTTTATATTTTGGACTCAAACATCAAAATGACTGGGTTACTTTTTGTTTTTGATTTTCTTGAACAGACGCAAGTTGTACTTGTGTCCTTATTTGTTGAAGATTTAAAAGCCAGTTGGAGTCTACTTAAAGCTTACACAGCATGTTCCAAAACACGGTTCTTCCTCCTTTTGGTTTCAGTGAATCTTGTGATGTTAAGTCAACATAACAAGGGAAACCACAGCTCCACAAACACCTCTTATATTTAGCATCACTTTTGTTGTTTTTCAGTCCCCACTGTAATTTTCACGTAAATGTTCATAATGTGTGCCTGTCTACCCTCCTGCCCAGAGCCGTAATGTACATTAGTGCAGAGAAAAGCTGGTATTTATAACCGCTCAGTAACGTTTCTACAGCCAAGGTCAAACGGGTGGCTAATGTCTGCTTCCGTTCTTAGATGGGCTTCATTGATCAGCCTTCCATTATACGTGCAGATTTGGCCCTGTTCAGTCAATCTCAGCTCAATAATCGCCCCACACTTTGAATGATGCTGTTTTTGTCCATGGAGATTCACAGGCCAATTGAGCTTGTAAACTTCCTGTAAACGCTTCAAAAACAGCTCAAGTTACACAAAGTCTCCACTGATTTCATTTATGATCCTGTGCATTATGTAGGACAAAGTCCCTCACTAACTCTATCGTCCTATACAGGTATTTTTGATGTATGAGCCCAAAATATATAAATATTGCACACATTGCTGGAAACCATAAACCTCAAGATGAAAAGGCTTGAAAAATATTAAAAGTACTTTTAGCTGCTTTTAGAATGCATTGTTTTTACAGAGCCAACACAACATGGCTCACCTGATGAACTAACCAGGAGTAAGACAGCTCACGTCTCATGCCTGTTCAGTGGTACACATCTGCAGTTCTGTGCTGGGGGTCCTGAAAAAACATGGTAAAGGTTAATGAGCTGCATTAATTATGTGAGTGAAACTTTCCTGTTATGCAGTTTGTTGAAGATTTGAGAGCAAGTTGTTGATGGGGCTGTTTTTTTTTTTTTTTTTAAAGGCATGAGCCTCCTTGAGTTCTCCTGAGTCAGGTCAGGTCTTGGAGCATGTTTTCAGGGCTTGACTATAACACTTTCCCACTCGACATTGGCGAATGTATGATATTATAGTGGTGCACCACGCTTCTTGCCCAACATGGCAAGTAATTTTTTTTTCCTGGGGTTGTAGAGGCATGTTCTCTTTATTGTTGTTTGCTTTATCGTTGTTGTTTTGTTTTTTGAGGGATTTAGGATAAATGAAACACGATTATCTAAAACTGTACACATTTCTGCTCACTTCGTCACATATGCGCTGTCATTGGAATGAGAAGGCAGGCAGCTCTGTAGCTGTGTTCAGCACAGAGCACACTGGGGATGTTACAGATCACAAAACCCACGGTTCAGATCAGCTACATATTTTAAGCTGTGTATTGCATAATTTTTGTCAGATCTGAAAACGGGTACTACTTTCCATTTTCAGGCATGAGAATGAAAAATCCTGAAAGTTTTGTGGTAGGACTGCAGTCAGGTCTGGGGTGAAACTCTAGTCAGGGGGACCAAGGGTTCCTTGGTCTGTTGGAAGTAGTTTAATGTATGTACACATACTTTGTTAAATTAGTTTATTTGGCATGGTGATATGACCCCCAACTAGCCCGGCATGGCAAATAACCTCTGGGGCGGTGGATGCAGCAAACATGCTGCACCCACCACACGATGGAAGGTCCTGGATGGCAACCTCCCAGTCAAACAACTGATCCATCTGCACTTGTGGGAAATAATCATCTATCTGCCACAGCCAGGTGAAGCATAGGCATCCTCTTGGCCTTCTCCTCAACACTGAGACACCTGGAGAAATGCACCACATGACCAAAATGATGTTCCCCACACTCCAGTCAACAGTATCTTTTAAAAAATTGTATACCAGATTACATGTCCTGTGAGACTTCATCACGGAGGCGCTGTTGCTGCGCCATCAGCTTCGTGCCGATGAATTTCGCCGCCACTCTTTTCATGGCAAAATCTTCTTTCACAGTGGAATGTGCCGAAAAAGTGCTGATGTCCACCTCTTCCGCAATTTCTCGGATAATCACACGACGGTCCCGCATCACCACAGCGTTCACTTTGGAAATGATCCGGTCGTTTCAGCGCGTTGATGCCGATCGGAGCGTGGCGCGCCCTCCACCGTTGTGCGGACGTCTTTAAACCGGTTGTACCGCTCCTTAATCTGTGTGATGCCCAGAGGATCGTCACGGAAAGCCGTCTGAATAATCCGAATGGTTTCCACCTGACTATTGCCCAGTTTGTGGCAAAATTTGATGCAGTCGCGCTGCTCCAGTCGTTCCGCCATTTCCTTGCAAAGAAAAAACGACGAGAGACTACACCCATCCTCGCAAATGACGCAACCAACAGGCGTGGAAAAAATCACGCATGCGCACGAAGGTTCAAGGTTGGCTCATGCAAGCACACGTGATTCAAATCCATCAGGTTTTTGAAAAAAATAAAAAGGTCCGATACTTTTCTAACAGACCTCGTATATTGATCCAAAATCATGGGCAGGGTTGGTAGCCAAGTTTGGATGCATTGTGGAAGGTTCCGGGTTCAAGCCCCACCCCTGCCACAGTTCTCCGTGTAATGTGGAGTTGCGTCAGGAAGGGCATCCGGTGTAAAACCTGTGCCAAGTCGACATGCAGATCCTCATTGGATCTGCTGTGGTGACCCCGAGTGGGGAAAAAAACGGGCAGCCGAAGAGACTTACTATTGATCCATAATCATGACGTAATATCAGGCACTGACTATTAGCTGCCTGAAAGTCACTCCGTCTGTCTCCAGTTACATTCCATTTCATGACTTACACCAGTACACAGTCAATTTGGGATGTTTTTGTCTACAAATGTAATATGGCTTTAATTTGGCTTTCAAGTCAAATTCTTGTATTTTGTGATCAACTTATGTCCGTCTCCACCTCTTTTAACTTGCGGTGTATTCGAGGGAATCACACGCGTCTCAGTAATACTGAATAATAATGATTACGTACCATGAACACGACGTCACTGATTTCACTTCTGTGTTCACACACAGAGCCATGTAGAATTATTGTTCCGCTGTGTAACGCTGTCATTTGTCCACAGAAAAACTGCATTCTTTCTCCAGATTTGCTGGCTCTTGGTAGCTTAGCTTAGGTATCCATTTACCTCATCTTAGCCAATAACACAAACGGCTAGCTGCTCCACATCACGGCTCTCCTGTTAACAGCGGTCACTCGTTGTCATGTTTGGTCTGACTCCGTGATCACAGATGCGGCTTCCTCTGCGAGACTCACTGGTGTCCTCCACATAGCAGCTTAGCTTATCATGGTGCGATGCAATGCGGCGGCACAAACACAACCAGTTCCACACTTTCAGGAGAGGCAGCAAGCTTTGTTTGAGTTCTCCTGGCCACACAAATGTAAAGGTCTGTGGTTAGATCCGTTTTTTGAAGACCGTTCTCGCGCTGTACTCGACTTAATTTCTGCAGTCTGTCCAAGATTCACTATTTTAAAAAATCAGTTTCAAAGCAGACATTTTGTAGTTTTAGGAATTGGTTAAATGAAGTCTTTGTGATGTTACATGACTGATTAATTAATAGAAACATGATGAAAAACAGAATCAGATGCGCCGGTGCATCAGTTGCCCTCAGAGGGTGATGAGCAATTTATCAGAAGGCACATGGGAGACTCGACCCAAAACTATTGTCTATTCCACTGCACCATGAAGGTGTGACTTGTGATGAAATGGATAAAACTTACACATGGACATGCAAGTTTATCTTTATAATGGCACTGAATGCAAAGGTCTTTCTTTAAGCATTCAAGTAGGGCTGCAGCTATCAGTTATTTTAGTAATCGAGTATTCTGTCGATTTTTCTGGCAATTAATCAAGTAATCAGCTAAAAAGTACTTTTGCATTTTTAAACAACATCAACAGTCCAGGGCTCTTCCTAAGCAATGGCACAATGTCGCTGCGCCAGCATGCAGATTGTCAAATTAGTGTATCCCTTTCTGTTTTCCTGGGTAATTATTTTTTCACATCTTTACAAGTTTTGGATCTTTCCTGATGTCAGGAGTTTAGCCAAAGTCTTGACATTTTGCTGAAATGGTAATGGGATGTGGCTTTCTGTTTTTTGTTTATCCCTACTTGTAAAATGTAACCGTCTTTAAGTTGTTGTTGTTGTCTTTGTTTTTGTTTTTTTTTTAAGGTTGGTGGACAGGGTCCCTACGTGATTTTTGTTTTTTTAATCTCTTTCTTTGCAATTCAGCAGATGCATTTCAGCTGGAGATTGAACATGCAAGCCTCACAGTCACTTTTTAAATTATTATTATTTTATTTAAGTGGCCGTGCTTGTGAAGCGTTGTATGTTGCCCAAAAAAGCAAAACAGTCAGTGCGAGTCTGAGCAAAACACAGAAGAAAGAGTGAACTTCTTCCAGAGACTGTTTGTCCGTGTGGCCGGGGACGGAGCTGTGACCCACCCGGTGTGAGGGGGGTGCTGAGCCCCTCACACCGGGTAGAGAGAGGCAGCAGCCGGCCACGGTGTGAATAGCCACTCCCCACATAGAGCGGAGAGCAGCCAGCGGACAAAACAGTGTTTTGTTTTGTTTTTTAAACAGACAAACGCACTGCTTCGCTTTAAATGCACAGTAAGTCTATTTCAGATGATCAGCATGGACAGTCCTTCTCCTAAAAGGCTTTATTTTTACTCTGTGTGTAGTGTTGGAAAGCTGTAGCTTTTGTGCTAAATTGATTAGGACTTACATGGCTATGTGCATGCTCTATGCTTCTTCTGCTTTTTTTCTGGGGACATTACAGCTCCACACACAGGCCTGGCATATATACTACAATGTTAAACGGAGCTTCGAGGCACAGAATTTGCCTCAAGTAAATCAGAAAAGACACGCACATCCAGGATGTATAAAAAAGGCATGCTGGATCAAAGAAGACAGATCAAAATGGAAAAAATGGAATTTGCCTCAAACATTTTTTGTACAACCCCAATTCCACTGAAGTTGGGACGTTGTGTGAAATGTAAATAAAAACAGAATATGATTTGCAAATCTTCTTCAACTTATTGAATACACCACAAAGACAAGATATTTAATGTTCAAACTAATAGACTTTATTGTTTTTGTGCAAATATTTGCTCATTTTGAAATGTATGCCTGCAACACGTTTCAAAAAAGCTGGGACAGTGGTATGTTTACCACTGTGATACATCACCTTTCCTTCTAACAACATATAATAAGCATTTGGGAAGTGAGGACACTAGTTGTTGAAGTTTTGTAGGTGGAATTCTTTCCCATTCTTGCTTGATGTACAACTTCAGTTGTTCAACAGTCCGGGGTCTCCGTTGTCGTATTTTGCGCTTCATAATGCGCCACACATTTTCAGTGGGTGACAGGTCTGAACTGTAGGCAGGCCAGTCTAGTACCCGCACTCTTTTACTACGAAGCCATGCTGTTGTAACACGTGCAGAATGTGGCTTGGCATTGTCTTGCTGAAATAAGCAGGGACGCCCCTGAAAAAGACGTTGCTTGGATGGCAGCATGTGTTGCTCCAAAACCTGGATGTACCTTTCAGCATTGAAGGTGGCATCACAGATGTGTAAGTTGCCCATGCCATGGGCACTAACACAACCCTATACCATCACAGATGCTGGCTTTTGAACTTTGCGTTGGTAACAATCTGGATTGTCTTTTTCCTCTTTTGTCTGGAGGACATGACATCCATGATTTCCAAAAACAATTTGAAATGTGGACTCATCAGACCACAGCACACTTTTCCACTTTGCGTCTGTCCATTTCAAATGAGCTCAGGCCCAGAGAAGGTGGCAGCATTTCTGGATGTTGTTGATGTATGGCTTTCGCTTTGCATGGTAGACTTTTAACTTGCACTTGTAGATGTAGCGACGAACTGTGTTAAGTGACAATGGTTTTCTGAAGTGTTCCTGAGCCCTCGTGGTAAGATCCTTTACACAGTGATGTCAGTTTTTAATGCAGTGCCACCTGAGGGATTGAAGATCACGGGCATTTAATGTTGGTTTCTGGCCTTGCCGCTTACATGTACAAAGTTCTCCAGATTCTCTGAATCTTCTGATTATATTATGGACTGTAGATGATGGAATCCCTAAATTCCTTGCAATTGAACGTTGAGAAACATTGTTCTTAAACTGTTGGACTATTTTCTCATGCAGTTGTTCGCAAAGTGGTGATCCTCGCCCCACCTTTGCTTGTGAACGGCTGAGCCTTTTGGGAATGCTCCTTTTATACCCAATCATGACACAAACCTGTTTCCAATTAACCTGTTTACCTGTGGAATGTTCCAAACAGGTGTTCTTTGAGCATTATTGCCCCTGTCCCAGCTTTTTTGAAACGTGTTGCAGGCATCCATTTCAAAATGAGCAAATATTTGCATAAAAACAATAAAGTTTATGTTTGAACATTAAGTATCTTGTCTTTGTGGCGTATTCAAATGAATATAGGTTGAAGAGGATTTGCAAATCATTGTGTTCTGTTTTTATTTACATTTAACACAACATCCCAACTTCATTGGAATTGGGGTTGTAATCGAATTATTAAATTTACATTCAAGGCACCTTGTATTTAACACTCTGATCACCAGTGGAGGACTTCCCAGTGTTTTGCTTGACATTAACGACAGTGGCAGCATGGTGGATTAGTGGTTAGCACTGTTGTCTCTCAGTAAGAAGGTTGTGGGTTCCAAGCCCACCTAGGGCCTTTCTGTGTGGAGTTTGCATGTTCTCCCTGTGTTTGCATGGGTTCCCTCCGGGTGCTCAGGCTTCCTCCCACATCCAAAGATTTGCGGGTTAGATGGGTTGGAAACTTTAAATTGACTGTAGGTGTGTGTGCGGGTGTGAATGTGTGTGTTCTTCTCTTCTCCCCCCAATAATCAGAGTAAGTGGGTATAAAAATGTATGGACTAAACAGTGGCTCAAAAGGTTCACTGAGATCATTTGATCTCAGTGAACTCTTAAAATTTCCTTTAAAGAGTTTTATATCAGCAAGTTGATTTTAGTGTCATAACAGAATGAACAAGATGACGTGGCACCATGGAAATGCAGCAAAATGTGTTTCACATCATTTTCAGTTTAAGAAAACTTGTCAGTGATGTGGATGATATTTTAGGCTCAAACATCAACATGTGAGAGTGATGGGAAAGTGACTTTGTGAATCTTTCTCACTGTGTGTACACTAGCCACTTGAATTTTCAGTAGGGGGCCAGGTAGAGATCAATTGAAGATTTACACAGGGGTCAAAATTTAAAATGCTCCAATCAAATTGAAAACTATACTACATTATTTGTCTGATCATATCTATTTTAGAAGACTCGTAAACACCACGCAAATGCCTCTAAACCGTCGCAGTAACTCACAAACACAAACTGCGTCATGCTGTTGTTGCTAAATTTTGAACATCTTGAAATTAGCGCCACGCTCAGAGACGAGCCTCGTTAACTGAAGATAATGCCTCTAAGAGCCTCTCAGAACCACGAAACTCCCACGATAGTTGAAGAAACCCTCTTGTAGCAAAGAAAACATGCTCAGGCCCATTATTTATCCTTCATTATTCGGTGGGACCCAGGCTTTAGTTACTATGTTACAGGGTAACATATGTCAGATGTCATAGAATCAAATGGAGGTTGACCTTGTTTGACCTTTTACTTTGGACATCAAGCATTCAACATAGTCAAAATTATTCAATTTATTAATCCTATTAGCTCAACCAATAATTAGCATCTTTTTTTTCTTTTTTTTTACTAAAATTAGAGCAACTTTAACTTTTGACCCCTATGCTGACCTTTGCTGTTTTTACCCCATAACTCCTGAACATTCAGTCATAGATAATCCAAACCATACCTTTTTGGAATTGTTATGATCAAACAAATAATGTACGAGTGTGTGTAGTGTAGTTTTCAATTTGATTGGAGCATCTTTTAATTTTGACCCCTGTTTAATTCTTCAATTGACCCCTACCTGGCTGCCTATTGAAAATTCAAGTGGCTCGTCGGTTTTTTCAAGAGTAATGTCTAAGGAGTATTTGTGCCGTCTTTGGCGCTTGTATCACAATTTGCAGGTTTGTTTCAGTTATCTGCTGCACTAGTATGTTTTATTTAATGATCATTAAAGCTTGAACAAGCTGCCAGCGCATAATGTCATGACATTACAGTTTAATCATTTCTGTGATTATTGTTATGTCTTCATATAAAAATTACTTTACAGCCACTTATATCTAAGGAAAGTATTTACCAGGTGTTTTGACTCACTAGAAAAGAAAAAGACATACAGTTACTGGCTGCATCATCTCTATCTCAGCGGTGCTGATCAGAACTGTGCTAAAATGATTGATTAATCACCAAATGAATAATTATTTAGCATTATTTTTTGTTATTTCATGATTTTGGGGGTGTTCTTTTTTGCTGACATCATTAAAAAAAATTCTGGCTTATTCAGGGGTCTGTACTATCAAAACTGATTTGTCATCATGCTGACTGTATTGACCAGTCCATATTGTGGTGCGCTGTCACACTGGTGATAACTACGGTACCGGAGTACCACACACACACACCCTGTTTGTCTGTCACATTTATTGCTCCTACAAACTGTGCTGGCTGCTGGTTGGACTCTCGCCACACAGGCTTGCTTATCTCGTCTGCTCTAATGACTCATTAAGGCGTCACTATAAGACATGTGTCCACATTGACACCCTGTTTCAGCTGTCTGCTGTCAGACACACACCTGGAGCTCTGCTCACCGGGCCGCTTCTCTGCCATTTGGCTTGCACTACATCTTGCTCAATGACTGAGGCAGTGCTTGGTGTTTGACCCACACGTGTTCACAGCGAGTCCAAGAAAATTAGCTCATGTACAACCCAGGAACATTGTACGATAGATGGATTAATGCTGTGCACACTGATTCAGTTATCCTCAAAAGTACAGTCGATACAGCGAGGTACAGTTGCCACCTCTGCTCTACATATTTACATGTCACAAATCATGTCAGCCACCAACTTCTACAATAATGTTGTCATGAAGTGTTGTGGCTGTTAAGTGTGAAATGGTGGTGATAATGTTAAGGTCACTTCTGCTGAGGAGGACAGAGTCTGGCATGTGAAGCAAAGTTTGGTTAAGTGGAGTCCCCACAGTTTGTTTTGGTGCATTTGTAGCATGAGATGAACGGAGTTTACTACAGTGGCATCATTCAGATGTGCTCAGCGGTGCTATATTTGACAAAATTACTTCAGATGGCTTCTTGTAACAATCTCTCATTGTTACCATTTTCAGGTGTACATTGTAACAATGTGCAGGCAGATTTTAGCTAATTAGTATTTAGTCATGGCACCGTGGTAGCCAAGCGGAGAATGGAAGGTTCCTGGTTCAGACCACCCCTAGCCATACTCCATCTAACATGGAGTTGCATCAGGAAGGGCATCCAGATTTATACCTAGGCCAAATTTTCATTTGGGGCCTGTTGACTCAAAGTAAAGTCTCTGACTTCCATGCAACATTATATAAGTGTGTCAGCCATGACAGCCCAACAACATCCAGCCCCTCTCTAGGAGTTTGGTTCCAGAGCCCGTGCTGTGTGTCTTGTTGAGCTTTAACTATTTCTACTTGGTATCGATCAACCTTCCACACAAGTTCAGGGTCCTTTCCCACTCGAGAGATGACATCCCCCTTTCCAAGAGTCAAGTATCACAACAGGGTGTCCGTCTGTGTGGGCATTTTCCCGCTACCCGTAAAGCAGTGCAACAAAACCCTTTACACACTCCCTGTGGGTGGTGAGTCCACATGGAAGTGACAGTGTTTTGTTTTTGTTTTTTGTTTTGTTTGTTTTTTGTTTGTTTTTTTAGGCTGAGCCTGACCAAGTCTCATGGTTGTAGACCCGGCCACCAGGGGCTTGGATATGAGCCAAGCCGCCACCCCGGCTCCTGAATTATATTGTAACCCATCTATCTAGCTGTGTATCATTTTATAAGGTAGAGATGTACAGCTCTGTTGACTACAGAGTAGGCATGTGAATCTCATCACTGACAACGATTCGATGCGCACCTCAATACACTACGATAATTTGATATGATACATATAGCAGTACATGACTATACTGACAATACGATGTGATGCGATTCACCCCTGTTCCCAATTCGATGCAATTTGATATGTATTTGATGGCGATTTAATTCCTCACAATGTGTAATGCGATTTGGTGTGATACGATGTGATTCAACATGACACAGAGAAATTATACCAAAAATTTAAATAGGAAATAGAAGCTGCAATTGAGTATGGTACTATGGTATTCTTCTTCTGATTCTACTAGAGGCGGAGGACTTGTTTTACTTCTTATAAGCAACACATTTACCAGATTCAACATTAAGGAACAGGAATCAGTTCACTCATATGTGGAACCTGTTTCATCACACTGTCAGAACTGGAACAGTACAGTAAACGGTTAGACAACATCACTCTCAGTGAGTGACTTAACGTGAGTCACTCATTGACAGAGTACCACCTTGCAAAAGTAATTTGAGATATTTTTCTCACCAGTTTTGCTGGAGCTTGGTTTACATTCTGAGGAATCTGAGTGGAGCAGTAGCAGCCGTATGGTTCAGCAGCACGGCATTCTTTACAAACAACCTGTGTCTTGTCAAGTTTCCCATCTTTTTTAAAAAAGCCAAAGTATCTCAAACGCCAAGGTGCATCAAAAACCTCTTCCAACCGTTTGCTGCTGTTCTCACATGACCTCTATGTTTGTTGTAGTAGAAATGTGCTTTCTGGTTTCATCCGTGGTAAAAACATGTGAATCAGTGATGGTGCATTCAGTGTGCCTCGGAAAAAAATCGATGCAAACACACAGCGAGCGATGCATCATGATTTTGCCCGTCAATTGAATCGATGTGCACTGAATGAATTGATACACTGGCATCGCACACGTTTGTATCCAGATACCGATTCGTATCGATTAATCTCCACATGCCTACTACAGAGCTGACTACCCCCCCCCCCCTTCACATTCATGGTGTCTGTACACTGACTCTTTGTCAAAATGTGAAGAAGAACAGATCAGCAACAAATAAATAAATGAAAATTGATATTTCTATAGAGCAACAATTCCTGAACATCAAGTCAAGTGTGGCCTCACCACATCCACGACACCACTGAACTGCCATAGGTCCTAGATGGCAACCACCCAGGCAGACAAATGGCCCATCCCCAAAGCTCTAAAATAACAATTTATCTGTCACATCCAGGTGAAAGGTGGGTGTCCCCTTAGCTTTCTCCAGCCACTGGGGTCCTCAAGGCTGTCCGACGTGTGTGTGGCTCATGCAAGGAGAAACGTACCGCATTGCCAAAATGTTGAAGCTGACGCTCCCCCACAGTGCCAGTGATGGATTACGATGCATTGTCCTTTCATTCAGTGGGGATGACCACCTTTCACTGCTCCTGAAAAATTGAGCTAAAATGTCTGTCGACCTCAAGTGTCGGGTTTGAGTACAAATTATTAACCCCACCTCCCCCGTGTAATCCTGTTTTATATGACATCAGTGGCCAAATATATTTATTTTGACATAACTAGCTGTCATCCTGTCTGGGTGGAGTTGTAGACTGTAATGTGTTTCACATTACAGAGTCCTGGGTATAAACACTGACACCACTGGCCCTCAGGTCCTGTGCAGCTCTTATTTGCTAATTAAATAGCATTGTGTTTTGTTTTTGTTTTTGTTTTTTTTGGTGATGTCATCTCAGCTGACTACCTGTCAGTGACTGATATTTCTCAACACATGTTTGTGATCAGTGTTGGCTGTCAAGGTTGTGACACTGACAGTTATGATGTCACCTTCTCTCTTGCAGATGATAACAATGTCTGATGAGATGGAACAGAGAACATGCAATGAGGAGTTTGGCTCAGATGAGGAGGGGGAGGAGGCAGACGTGGAGTCTTACCTGGAGGATAACAGCAGTGAGCTTATGGACCGACTGAGAGAGCTGGAGGTGAGACCGTCTGGATCGCAAGTTGTCTGTGAGTTACAGGATTCTACCTGGAGTTTGTGTTCTCAAAAAACTGTCACACAACAAAACGGCAACTTTTCAGGACCAAACTGACAGGGTCAGTTTAGGGTGGTATATCTATTCTAAAGTAGAAATGTCCCAAACTACTGAGTATTACTACTGTTGTGAGAGCAGATGTTCAGCTCATGTTATGGTGATCAGCAACAACATGAGCTCATTCTCTCTATGTATCATCAGGAATACAGACACACCAATACGTAATTTAAAAAGCTGAGTTTTTGAAATCAAAACCTGTTTATACAATAAACATATCCATAAAACCAAGAATTATTAGTTCAAAATAAATGTCTCTACTCAGAAAGCTACAATAACATTTAAAGGTTAATCACAAATTATGTACAAGATGGTAGAAAATTTCATCTTTGATTCAAGGGGTTTTTTTTTAAGTATAATATTGCATTCATGAATTATAGTCATTTTTATTTTTTATTCATTTTCTTTGACCTTATATTTAACCAGGAACAAAGAAACTGAGAACAATTTATCAGCTGAAAAGACCAAGAGGTGTCAGCAAAAGCAAGAAAAACACAGTCCCTCCATTTTCTCTTCCCATAAGTAATTGAACAAACTTCTTAATATTAATAGAAATAATCACTTTTACAGTCAGCTTCCTTTAAATAAGTTAGGGGACATTTCCAAATCACTGAATGTGTCTTGGACTCTGTTCACATCAATCAATAAGAAATCTAAACAGTATGGTATCTGTCTGGAGTAGGCAGTTCTCAGAAATGTGCAAGTGTGTGTGGGGGAGTGTGTCTGTATGTGTTGATTCTGTTCACTTGCTATTTCTTAAAAAAAATTAATAAAAAGCAGCTGAAGTTGTCATTCAGCTGAAGTCCAAATCAGGCCCTGTGTGGGGTTTTTTTTTTTCTTTATCTTACTTTTCTTGTCAGGCGGAGAATTCTGCCCTGATGCTGGCCAATGAGAGTCAGAGAGAGGCGTACGAGCGATGTTTGGATGAGGTAGGTTCGTGTCACACGATGGATTTATTTGTAATTAATGTAAACACAGTTGGTCAGCCAAAGTTAATGGACTTGTTTGCTGTACAAGGCCTAAAGAAGTAGAGTAAACTACTTCCTGTGCTTGATTCCAGCATGGAAGGTCCCTGGTTCAAACTCCACCCCTGCCACATTTCTCCATGTAATGTGGAGTTGTTTCAGGAAGGGCATCCGGCGTAACACTTGTGCCAAATCAACATGCAGATCCACTTTGGATCTGGCGACCCCGAGTGGAAAAACAAGGGAGCAGCTGAATGAACTTACTGTAGTTACCCTTAACCTTAGTCTGGCCATCCTCTTTGTTGCTGTTCTGGCTGTCCAACAAAGTGCAAACAAGTCTAGTGCAGAATAGTATGAAGGTTATTCCCTCTCTTGAAGTTTTGTCTTTCAATTTGAGAGCATGATTTATTAATTCCATTCGTTCTCTGACACCCACCACGTGCTCCTCAGTCAGATCTTCTTGTTTTGTGGTGGTTGGCATCCATGTTAATGGTGCATTACCTTTACCTTCTGCTCAGCTTAGACAGCTCAGATAACTATACAAGAGCAGCTTGTCAAGCATGTTGACTGTGCTATCTTGTGGCTGTAGATTATATAATACAGTATAATTTTAAAATGTAAGTCACTTCAAAATAGAAGTCACAGGACCAGCCAAACAAGTAAAAAACATGACACATAGTCCAGGAAATATGGCCATTTAACTAATAATGGCAGTTACAGATTTGACTCAGGTGTTTCATGCTAGAAGAGGTATTAACAAGCTGTCTTTACTGTTGTTAGGTGGCCAACCATGTGGTGCAAGCTCTGCTAAACCAAAAGGTAACCCAGCATTGAAATGTGTGCATCTTTGCATTTGCAAAGTGGAGCCACAGTGTCACTGACTGACTTCATATTTTGCTGCTTTTTGTGGCACTGAGCAGGATCTGAGGGAGGAGTGCATCAAGCTGAAGATGCTGGTGTTTGACTTGGAGCGACAGAACCGAGCACTCTGTGAGCTTTTTCAGCAAAAACTGCCCAATCATCCCACTGCTCACTACCAGGTAAATACTCATATCACAAAAAATATCATATTTATTCTCAACATGAAAACAACTTGGTCTATATTAAATGAAAATACATTTCTACATCATACATTTAGCTTGACTAAATCCATCATGCTGTGTACTCTCTCCATGTATTCAGCCCAATATTTCCCATTGACTACTGATTTTTTTGGGGGGGGGGGCTGGATACTATCCCAACAATCATATGGTGTGAGACGGGGTACAGCCTGGACTGGAGGCCAGTCTATCACAGGGCCAACCTATGATCATATACATATATCAGGGATTTTTGTAGGAAAATTTACCAAGGAGGTGACACCAGATGCGAAGGAGCAGAGCAACCAAGTGGGTGGGATGGCCTTCCCCCCACTTCCACACTGTGGAGCTTTTGAAAGTTTGAGGTCAAAATAGGGCATTCTGAGGGGCATTCTGGGATCTCTACCATGATCCAGTAGAGACCCCGAACATGCACCAGTACGAAAATCGTGGCAGAAGTGAGGGGTTCGTCCAAATCCCTCCTGGGTATGGGGCCAGACAACAGAGCTTGGGAGCTGTGTGAAATAGGACAGGTTTATGCGTTCTTACTGTCATTTTACCACGTTTTTAGTATTTTGGAAAGAAATATGGTGTTTATTACGAATAGGCTTGGTATTTCCTGGCATCAATGTTATGTATTTACGGAAGAATCGATCGCTGAGGGGAAGGCTGTATGCTAGGAATGACGCTTATATGCGCGCGCACACACACACACACTTAATTTGCATGTCTGAGGGCCCAGGGCCAGGCATCCACCCACCCCCTTTTTTTGAAGAAAATTGGTTGAATGCCCACCTGAAATAGATTTATTCTGTGACCCTGCCTCCCAAGGGAGGTGTTCCAGGCACATCCATCTGGGAGGAGACCCCGGGTAAGACCCAGGACTAGGTGGAGAGATTATATCTCCACACTGGCCTGAGAACGCCTTGGGATCCCCCAGTCAGGGGTGGTTAATGTGGCACGGGAAAGGGAAGTCTGGGGTCCTCTGCTGGAGCTGTTGCCCCCGTGACCCGAACCTGGAAAAGCGGTTGAAGATGAATGAATGAATGAATTAAAGGGCATACTGTAATGTAAAACAATAATCCAAGTATGAGTTTGTTTGTTTTTAATGACTAATTTGGCAAAGGGTACAAAAATTCTGCATCCAAGTGTACATGATTGCCCATCTCTCAGCTGCGGCTTGCAGTCATCCAGTTCAGTCTCACATTCTGTCAGTCTAGGAACTGATCTCAGTCTGTTCACCTCTGCTCACTGTTGTTCCAGCAGAGGCCTGACAGTGTAGCTCCTATTTGGCTGTGATGTGTACAATGTGTGTATGATTGGCTCTTGACTCTCTCGCTGCTTTTGATACTGTTGACCATAAAATTTTATTACAGAGATTAGAGCATGCCATAGGTATTAAAGGCACTGCGCTGCGGTGGTTTGAATCATATTTGTCTAATAGATTACAATTTGTTCATGTAAATGGGGAATCTTCTTCACAGACTAAAGTTAATTATGGAGTTCCACAAGGTTCTGTGCTAGGACCAATTTTATTCACTTTATACATGCTTCCCTTAGGCAGTATTATTAGACGGTATTGCTTAAATTTTCATTGTTACGCAGATGATACCCAGCTTTATCTATCCATGAAGCCAGAGGACACACACCAATTAGCTAAACTGCAGGATTGTCTTACAGACATAAAGACATGGATGACCTCTAATTTCCTGCTTTTAAACTCAGATAAAACTGAAGTTATTGTACCTGGCCCCACAAATCTTAGAAACATGGTGTCTAACTAGATCCTTACTCTGGATGGCATTACCCTGACCTCTAGTAATACTGTGAGAAATCTTGGAGTCATTTTTGATCAGGATATGTCATTCAAAGCGCATATTAAACAAATATGTAGGACTGCTTTTTTGCATTTACGCAATATCTCTAAAATCAGAAAGGTCTTGTCTCAGAGTGATGCTGAAAAACTAATTCATGCATTTATTTCCTCTAGGCTGGACTATTGTAATTCATTATTATCAGGTTGTCCTAAAAGTTCCCTAAAAAGCCTTCAGTTAATTCAAAATGCTGCAGCTAGAGTACTGAAGGGGACTAGAAGGAGAGAGCATATCTCACCCATATTGGCCTCTCTTCATTGGCTTCCTGTTAATTCTAGAATAGAATTTAAAATTCTTCTTCTTACTTATAAGGTTTTGAATAATCAGGTCCCATCTTATCTTAGGGACCTCGTAGTACCATATCACCCCAATAGAGCGCTTCGCTCTCAGACTGCAGGCTTACTTGTAGTTCCTAGGGTTTGTAAGAGTAGAATGGGAGGCAGAGCCTTCAGCTTTCAGGCTCCTCTCCTGTGGAACCAGCTCCCAATTCAGATCAGGGAGACAGACACCCTCTCTACTTTTAAGATTAGGCTTAAAACTTTCCTTTTTGCTAAAGCTTATAGTTAGGGCTGGATCAGGTGACCCTGAACCATCCCTTAGTTATGCTGCTATAGACGTAGACTGCTGGGGGGTTCCCATGATGCACTGTTTCTTTCTCTTTTTGCTCTGTATGCACCACTCTGCATTTAATCATTAGTGATCGATCTCTGCTCCCCTCCACAGCATGTCTTTTTCCTGGTTCTCTCCCTCAGCCCCAGCCAGTCCCAGCAGAAGACTGCCCCTCCCTGAGCCTGGTTCTGCTGGAGGTTTCTTAATGTTAAAAGGGAGTTTTTCCTTCCCACTGTAGCCAAGTGCTTGCTCACAGGGGGTCGTTTTGACCGTTGGGGTTTTACATAATTATTGTATGGCCTTGCCTTACAATATAAAGCGCCTTGGGGCAACTGTTTGTTGTGATTTGGCGCTATATAAAAAAATTGATTGATTGATTGACTCTCCTGTTCCAGGTCCAGGCGGGTCCCCTCCCAGACTACAATGCACAGCTGCACAATGACTCTGCCAAACAGGTGGAGCCAGCACAGACTGAAGCACAAGCCAAGGTGATTATTCCAAAGCAAAGCATTTCAGAAGATAAAGGGTAAAAAAAAAAAAAAGTGTGTACATCAGAGACCCTGAATGAGGCCACAGTCCCATCTGTGTGTGATGTCGTACCCGCTGGTACACTGACATTTGCTCTTTTCCACTATTGTGCTTGAACGCAGCTTCAGTTGCTAATCTCTCTTGCACTCATTTCCTGTGCATGTGTTTTCAAAGGTCTGTATGAGCTGCATTGTGTTGTTTGGCTCTTGCTGAATTGTTTGCTGATGGAGATCTCTTTCTGTTCAAAGGGAAATGGCTACCGCACACAACATGCCTCGCCTGGCCCGCGTGGCCCCGCCACCTCCATGGAGGCTCTTTCCCCCTTCTTTAAGAAGAAAGCACACATCCTAGAGGTCCTTCGCAAAATGGAGGAGACAGACCCTCTCAAGTTCCACCCCTCCACTGCTGGCATGTCTTTCTGTGACTTCAGCCAGGTGCTAATGTCTACAGAGGCTGTTTTGGCTACTGCAGACCCTCTTCCACTCCAGTGCAAATCCCACCACACACACTGCCACTGCTCCCACAGTGACACTGACACACAACAGCATGTCAACAGCGAAGGAGCAGTGAAGTGTGAGGGAACAAATGCCTGCTGTTTACACTGCAAGAGGAGCCCAGGAAGTCCTCCAAAGACATGCAACCATGTCTGTAGTCCTTCAGTAGCCAGCTCAGCCACCCAGAGCCACGTAGTTCCTGCGGCTGCTACAAGTGAATGTCACAGTAAGAGCAGAACTGCAGAGTTTGTTCCCCCGTCTAAACAACGTGTCAAGAATGATGGCCACCAGCAAACGGCAGGCACCATCAACCTTCCGTCTGTTAACAAAATAGCCGATCAGATGGTAGAGGTGATGGCAGTGGAACAGGAGCAGAACGACATGGAGAAGCTTCAGAACACCAGTGTCTTAAACGAACTCACTGGTTTCTGTCCCTCCTCCCACCTGATGAGTTCTGTGAAGGAGAGCGGAGAGATCTCCCAAAGTCACACTAACTGTGTTCCCGATGGCTCATCACTCTCCACAATCAACAATGCCATATCAAATGACCCCTCAGCTGTCCCAGACAAAGACACAGACCAAGAGGCCTCCTCTGTGAGAGCCGGGGCCTCTGTCAGCCCAAGCTCCTCCTGCCTCACCGATGTCAAAACTGCTGCCATTAACTCTCCATCCAAATTGCTAAAATTTTTGAAGATCCCCTCAATAGGGGAGAAGTCTCAGGCTTCAAACCCATCTGTCCGGCTGAGCCCCCAGCTCACCCGCAACTCCAGGATCCCCTGTCGAACCAATAACTATGAAGTATACCATTCTCCTGTTCCTACTCGCAGAGCCACCACCACAGAGAGGTGCAGGCAGCCCCCACCGCCACCCTCCAGGTCTGAGTCCTACCCAGCCACACATTCTGCTCCAACATCCCCACCACAGCATGAGGATGCTTCCTCCACACCAGCTAAGGAAATAATCTACAGCAGCCTCTCTGCACCTAAAGGCACAGCTTACTCCAAAATTGGCCCTGCTGCTCCTTCCTCCACATCCACCTCCTCACCAAAAGGATCTCAAATAGTCCCCCATTATGAAAACATCTGTGATATATCGGTGGCCTCAAGAGAAAAAGGGCCAACCCTGGGTCTTGAGAAGAGAACTACGCTGCCCTCACAATCAAAGGCAAACTGTGGTGAGAGGAAGCTGGTTAAATCACTTCCAGAAAGTGTCCTCAACACAAGTCCTCAACAAAAGCAGTCATCTTCCTCAACATCAGAGTCCACATCAGATGATGAAGAATATTCAGATAGTCCAGTGTGGGTAAACCACCGTGGCCTGCTCAACTCATCCGCTCTCAGCAAAGCTCAGGGCAGAGCTAACTACTCACAGACGACGGACACAAGGGAGGCTACTGTCACAAACTCTGAAGTTGCCCAGCAACCACCTTCAGCCAGGAGGAATGATTCCTCTTCCATTCCCAAGTGGCCTGGGACTGGTTCAGTGAGATCTCAGGTTGATTCTAGTCACCATGCCTTCAAAGACAGGCTGGCTGCACTTGGAAAACTGCGGAGCTCTGAGGATTTACAGGTCAATCTGAGGTCAGTGGATGTAGTCAGTGCACAATGCAGTGAGAGCAGTATCACCTACGGCGATGAACGCAGTAAGACCACAGAGAGACCTATAGAGCACCTCAAAGAGGAGCAGAGACATTCTAAATACACAGACTCTTTGGATAGTAAACCCAAAGGTGCTAGTAGTGGGTTAAAATACCCGGGGCAATCACATGTGTATGAACCCGGGGTGAAATCTTCTAGTCCTAATGTGGTTAAACCAGAATTGTGTGTGACCAAGACAGAAGTCTCCAAAAGTAAAACAGGTCTGCCTTCCCCCAACACAGATGCTCCCCAGGTGCTACGCAACAACATGAAGTGTCCTGGCTCCTTGAATCTGGTGTATAATATCAAACCTGGTGTCAGTCCCCACAGCAGCAACAGCCCCAGCAAAGTACCCCCCAAGTCACCCTCCAAACCTTGTCAGGGACCGTCCGTCCACAGAGGAGGGAAACCAACAGACGCCCCGCGTTACTCATCCAAATCAGAGGAGAGGACCAAGATCGGTGGGAAGGGGAAAAAGAATCCTATGTATGGAGACAGCCTCCCCCCTCCTCCTCCAAGACCTCCAACATCTGAAACCCATGGAGACAAGCCATTGCAGCCAGTCCTGAGCCTGCAATCTGCTATTGAGCAGAAGGTGATGAAAGGTATAGAAGAAAATGTTTTGAAGCTCCAGGAGCAAGACAGAGGAGGGCAAAGCAGTGAGGTCAAGCAGAAAGCCTCCAATGGCATCGCAAGCTGGTTTGGCCTGAAGAAGAGCAAGCTGCCGGCATTGAACCGCAAGACGGACGCAACCAAAGCAAAGGACGAGAAGAGGGAGTGGAAGATCAACATCCCTTCAGTGGGGAGGGATTCTGTGAAAATGGCCACCAGGTGCAAAGAAGGAGTGGAAGGTCTGAACATCTCCACTCTGATGGAGAAGGCAGAGGGGCTGAGGAGAGCGCTGGAGGAGGAGAGAGCGTATGTGGAACGCTCAGGCAGGGGTCACTCCTGTGAAGTGGTGATGGACCAGGCTCAGGGACAGCTGGCTGTCATGTACAGGGGAGCGCGCTCTGACAACTTTATGCAACAGCTGCTAAACAGGTGGGAACTGTACCTAACACTAATTGTAGCTTTTAATGAATCAATCCCTCCTGACAGATAAAATTGTCAGTGTTGGTGTTCCTGTGGTGTGCTGTAGGGTTTTCAGGTCTCAGTTGAATTTTTGTTTGATAAATGCAGAGTGGATGGGAAAGATGTTATCGTTCCACAACGCCGGCTCTCGTTTGATTGTAAGACCTCCAAGCAGGTGTTTAGTCAACAGAGTGATGTCATCACTCACACCACCAGCAGTGACGACATGGACAAGGTACGGCTCTGGTCACATTGCCACTTTTTTCCTCCATCTGTGTTGTTTTTGAAGTTATAAGATTTGGTATTTGCTGTAGGAAACGAGTAATTAGACAGAAGAGGATATTTGGCTGTATGCTGTGCCTCTTGTGCAACTTCTGAAATCCAACTATAGAAGACAGACATTGAATTATCTCCAGATTGTCTACGATCAAGTAAAATCTGACTTCTCTAAACAGTTTGGGATTCACTGTCCACTACAAATGCAGAGAGACTGGAATGTCCTTTTAACCAATTGGCAAAGCTTCTGGGGAAAACCTGGTCTTGTTAGGAGAGACGGCATCCATCCCACTTTGGATGGAGCAGCTCTCATTTCTAGAAATCTGGCCAATTTTCTTAAACCCTCCAAACCGTGACTATCCAGGGTTGGGACCAGGAAGCAGAGTTGTAGTCTTACACAGCTCTCTGCAGCTTCTCTCCCCTGCCATCTCCCCCAATACCCCATCCCCGTCTGACTTAGTGCTTAGCTCAGATAAGATAATTATAGTGGGCGATTTTAACATCCACATAGATGCTGAGAATGACAGCCTCAGCACTGCATTTAATCTATTATTAGACTCAGTTGGCTTTGCTCAAAATATAAATGAGTCCACCCACCACTTTAACCATACTTTAGATCTTGTTCTGACTTATGGTATGGAAATTGAAGACTTAACAGTATTCCCTGAAAACCCCCTTCTGTCTGATCATTTCTTAATAACATTTACATTTACTTTAATGGACTACCCAGCAGTGGGGAATAAGTTTCATTACAGTAGAAGTCTTTCAGAAAGCGCTGTAACTAGGTTTAAGGATATGATTCCTTCTTTATGTTCTCCAATGCCATATACCAACACAGTGCAGAGTAGCTACCTAAACTCTGTGACTGAGATAGATTATCTCATCAATAGTTTTACATCCTCATTGAGTACAACTTTGGATGCTGTAGCTCCTCTGAAAAAGAGAGCCTTAAATCAGAAGTGCCTGACTCCGTGGTATAACTCACAAACTCGCAGCTTAAAGCAGATAACCTGTAAGTTGGAGAGGAAATGGCGTCTCACTAATTTAGAAGATCTTCACTTAGCCTGGAAAAAGAGTCTGTTGCTCTATAAAAAAGCCCTCCGTAAAGCTAGGACATCTTTCTACTCATCACTAATTGAAGAAAATAAGAACAACCCCAGGTTTCTTTTCAGCACTGTAGCCAGGCTGACAAAGAGTCAGAGCTGTATTGAGCTGAGTATTCCTTTAACTTTAACTAGTAATGACTTCATGACTTTCTTTGCTAATAAAATTTTAACTATTAGAGAAAAAATTACTCATAACCATCCCAAAGACATATTGTTATCTTTGGCTGCCAATTAGTTAAACTGCAGGAATGTCTTACAGACATAAAGACATGGATGACCTCTAATTTCCTGCTTTTAAATTCATATAAAACTGAAGTTATTGTACTTGGCCCCACAAATCTTAGAAACATGGTGTCTAACCAGATCCTTACTCTGGATGGCATTACCCTGACCTCTAGTAATACTGTGAAAAATCTTGGAGTCATTTTGATCAGGATATGTCCTTCAATGCGCATATTAAGCAGATATGTAGGACTGCTTTTTTGCATTTGCGCAATATCTCTAAAATTAGAAAGGCCTTGTCTCAGAGTGATGCTGAAAAACTAATTCATGCATTTATTTCCTCTAGGCTGGACTATTGTAATTCATTATTATCAGGTTGTCCTAAAAGTTCCCTGAAAAGCCTTCAGTTAATTCAAAATGCTGCAGCTAGAGTACTGACAGGGACTAGAAGGAGAGAGCATATCTCACCCATATCGGCTTCTCTTCATTGGCTTCCTGTTAATTCTAGAATAGAATTTAAAATTCTTCTTCTTACTTATAAGGTTTTGAATAATCAGGTCCCATCTTATCTTAGGGACCTCATAGTACCATATCACCCCAATAGAGCGCTTCGCTCTCAGACTGCAGGCTTACTTGTAGTTCCTAGGGATGCACTGAGTGTTTCTTTCTCTTTTTGCTCTGTATGCACCACTCTGCATTTAATCATTAGTGATTGATCTCTGCTCTCTTCCACAGCATGTCTTTTTCCTGATTCTCTCCCCTCAGCCCCAACCAGTCCCAGCAGAAGACTGCCCCTCCCTGAGCCTGGTGATGCTGAAGTTTTCTTCCTGTTAAAAGGGAGTTTTTCCTTCCCACTGTCGCCAAGTGCTTGCTCACAGGGGGTCGTTTTGACCGTTGGGGTTTTTCTGTAATTATTGTATGGCTTTTGCCTTACAATATAAAGCGCCTTGGGGCAACTGTTTGTTGTGATTTGGCGCTATATAAATAAAATTGATTTGATTTGAACCATGTTACAGTGGAGGTTTCAGCTTATTACAAACTGCTTTCTTTGAATAACCCATAAAGTACAACCCCTGGCAATAATTATGGAATCACCGACCTCGGAGGATGTTCATTCAGTTGTTTAATTTTGTAGAAAAAAAGAAGATCACAGACATGACACAAAACTAAAGTCATTTCAAATGGCAACTTTCTGGCTTTAAGAAACACTATAAGAAATCAGGAAAAATAATTGTGGCAGTCAGTAACGGTTACTTTTTAGATCAAGCAGAGGGAAAAAAATATGGACTGACATGAATCATGGCTCCAACACGAGAGATGTCAATTGAAACAAGGGAGAGGATTATCAAACTCTTAAAAGAGGGTAAATCATCACGCAATATTGCAAAAGATGTTGGTTGTTCACAGTCAGCTGTGTCTAAACTCTGGACCAAATACAAACAACATGGGAAGGTTGTTAAAGGCAAACATACTGGTAGACCAAGGAAGACATCAAAGCATCAAGACAGAAAACTTAAAGCAGTATGTCTCAAAAATTGAAAATGCACAACAAAACAAATGAGGAACGAATGGGAGGAAACTGGAGTCAACGTCTGTGACCGAACTGTAAGAAACCGCCTAAAGGAAATGGGATTTACATACAGAAAAGCTAAATGAAAGCCATCATTAACACCTAAACAGAAAAAAACAAGGTTACAATGGGCTAAGGAAAAGCAATCGTGGACTGTGGATGACTGGATGAAAGTCATATTCAGTGATGAATCTCGAATCTGCATTGGGCAAGGTGATGATGCTGGAACTTTTGTTTGGTGCCCTTCCAATGAGATTTATAAAGATGACTGCCTGAAGAGAACATGTAAATTTCCACAGTCATTGATGATATGGGGCTGCATGTCAGGTAAAGGCACTGGGGAGATGGCTGTCATTACATCATCAATAAATGCACAAGTTTACGTTGATATTTTGGACACTTTTCTTATCCCATCAATTGAAAGGATGTTTGGGGATGATGAAATCATTTCTCAAGATGATAATGCATCTTGCCATAGAGCAAAAACTGTGAAAACATTCCTTGCAAAAAGACACATAGGGTCAATGTCATGGCCTGCAAATAGTCCGGATCTTAATCCAGTTGAAAATCTTTGGTGGAAGTTGAAGAAAATGGTCCATGACAAGACTCCAACCTGCAAAGCTGATCTGGCAACAGCAATCAGAGAAAGTTGGAGCCAGATTGATGAAGAGTACTGTTTGTCACTCATTAAGTCCACGCCTCAGAGACTGCAAGCTGTTATAAAAGCCAGAGGTGGTGCAACAAAATACTAGTGATGTGTTGGAGCGTTCTTTTGTTTTTCATGATTCCATAATTTTTTCCTCGGAATTGAGTGATTCCATATTTTTTTCCCTCTGCTTGGTCTAAAAAAGTAACCGTTACTGACTGCCACAATTTTTTTTTCTTGATTTCTTATAGTGTTTCTTAAAGCCAGAAAGTTGCCATTTGAAATGACTTTAGTTTTGTGTCATGTCTGTGATCTGCTTTTTTTCTACAAAATTAAACAACTGAATGAACATCCTCCGAGGCCAGTGATTCCATAATTTTTGCCAGGGGTTGTAGATGTGTGCAGCTCTAATGCAGTATTGTTTATTGGTAAAAAAGGATTTATTAACAAAAGGTTGTAGTCATGTTTGTTGTGTTCAGAATGGTACTTGTTTTGTATAATTTTGCACCACAGGACTAAAGGTTTATGGCAAAATAGGTTTTGAGATGTCACATAGAATCCAAGAATCGGACAGTTCTGATCTGAATGCAACATACTAGGTCACTTGTTCAAGTGGTTTCACAGACCATGTATCAGTGCAGATTTATTGCAGTTGTGAATGGCCAGACTGTACATTAATGCTGCCTCGAATCATTGCCATCTGAAATCCAGTACAAAGAACATGAAGTGACATAGTGACACTACGGCCTTGCTGTTCATTGGAAGGCCCATTTCAATAAAATGTCTGATTTCATCACTGATAAAAAAAAAAAATAATAATAATGATAATAACCACAAATGACTCACCCGTTTTTGTCCTGTACAAATCCTGTTCTTGTTCATTAAATGTGTTCCTTGTCAGCTGATGTCTGGCAAGTCCATGGGAAAGTTGTGTGTGTGTAATCAGACAGAGAACTTTCCCCATGGTTGCACGTTTGTTTTGTCCTGTACTTGTTCGTAGCTTGCCAGTGGAGGTCCAGTTGATGTTAATCTTTCGTGTCGGCAGCAGAAAAACCATCACGGTAGAATTCCGTTTGCAGTAGAAGAATTCCCTCTACAGTGGCAGACTTCAGGAGATGATATGAGGCGCAGTCATTTTTCAGTGATAACGACAAGGACATTTACTTCATTGAAACATTTTGCACAGCATAATAGATAAGTCGTTATTTCTGACTTTGCATTGCAAATCACTTTTTAACACACTGGTTTCTCCACTGGTGTTTGTTCCGTCCATTGCTCTTCTTCTTTGAATTCCAGCAGAAAGCAGCGACCAGAAACACTGTTGGCTTCTGGGCCGTGGAGTTCTTTTGATTTGCATTACAGTGTAGGCTTACTGAAAGAAAACTACAGAATTGCAGCACTGGTCCTTTGTTTTCTTTTTTTCTGATTAGTTGGTTCCCGGTCCCGTCTGCTCCCGTTAACTTTTTATCCTGTACCGTCCCAATCACGTGATGAATAGTAAAGTTGACTCCCATCCCGTGGGAATCCCACTGGAATTGCGTGACCCGTGGGATTCCCAAAAAAATGTCAGCCTCTACTGCAGACTTTCAAATTAGCATCATTGTCATGCAACTACTAAAGCGCACACTGATTACATAGTCACAGGTAAGGCGTGGAAGAGATGAGAAAAACATTGTGAAAACTCATTATTTATTGCTTTTATAACAATGTATTGGGGCCACAAAATTATTTAATTTTGGGTGGGTATTTAATCAACTTTAAGTTAGGGTTACCTTTTAACCAGGTTTGGGTATAAAAAGGATGGCCTGATGCTTAAGGAGGGTCAGTCCAGTGCACAGATATGGTGTTTACTAGTTTCCTGAATTGTAATTGTGAAAGGAGGCTGACAGATGGAATCAGACAGGAATCTCCATGGACTATCATGTTTGTGCATGACATTGTGATCTGTTGTGAGAGTAGAGAACAGTTGGAGACAAACCTGGAGAGGTGGATGTATGCTCTGGAAAGAAAGGAAATGAAAATCATAATGAGCAAGATGTGGTACATGTGCTTAAATGATGAGAGCCTCAACACAATGGTGTGGTCACACGGGGGTAGAGGTGGTGATGGAGGATAAACTTAAATCCTTGGAGTCAACTATTCAAAGTCACGACAATTGTGGTAGTGAGGTGAGAAAAAGTTGGGCAGGCAGGGTGGAGAAGAATAACCAGTGATTTGTGATAGAAGGGTATATGGAAGAGTGAAAGCAAATGTTTACAAGACAATAAATGGAGATGAGATGTGTTGTATGGCTTAGAGGTGGTGGTGCAAACAGGATATTGAGCTGATTGTGGCAGAGGTGAAGATGATGTGATTTTCCTTAGGAGTGATGACATTGGACAGTATTAAGTATGAACATGTAGGGGAGACAGCACAGGTAGGACGCTTTGGAGACAGTCTGAGAGTTGAAATGGTTTGGACATGTGCAGAGGAGGGATCCAGGGTATACAGAGAGAAGGATGCTGAAGATAGAGCTGTCAGGCAGGAGAACAGGAAGGCCAAAGTCATTAATAGATGTAATGAGGACATGCAGTTGTTTGGTGTGACAGAAGATGCAAAGGACAGGTGAGATGGAGACAGATGATCTACTGTGGTGACCGCCCCTAATGAGACCATCCAAAACAGGTGTTGTGAAAAAGTAGTCACCCTGTGATTTCACTGCTCGACTTGGTTTTTGTTATTCCGTGCAGGAATCAGGTCGAATTGGAAACGTGACATCAGATGAGAACATTGCAGACTCTGTTCACTCGCAACACTTTGCAGGTAAGAAGAATGTGCAGGTTTTTGAAGAAAACGTGGTGTTATTGTGAGACAAAAAAACAAAACTTTAAAATAAATGAACACGTGTGTGTGTGTGTGTGTCTGTGTATATGTATATATATATATATATATATATATATATATATATATATATATATATATATAGTAGTGTTCAGAATAATAGTAGTGCTATGTGACTAAAAAGATTAATCCAGGTTTTGAGTATATTTCTTATTACATGGGAAACAAGGTACCAGTAGTTTCAGTAGATTCTCACAAATCCAACAAGACCAAGCATTCATGATTTGCACACTCTTAAGGCTATGAAATTGGGCTGTTAGTAAAAAAATAAGTAGAAAAGGGGGTGTTCACAATAATAGTAGCATCTGCTGTTGACGCTACAAACTCAAAACTATTATGTTCAAACTGCTTTTTTTTAGCAATCCTGTGAATCACTAAACGAGTATTTAGTTGTATAACCACAGTTTTTCATGATTTCTTCACATCTGCAAGGTATTAATTTTGTTGGTTTGGAACCAAGATTTTGCTCATTTACTAGTGTGCTTGGCATCATTGTCTTGTTGAAACACCCATTTCAAGGGCATGTCCTCTTCAGCATAAGGCAACATGACCTCTTCAAGTATTTTGACATATCCAAACTGATCCATGATACCTGGTATGCGATATATAGGCCCAACACCATAGTAGGAGAAACATGCCCATATCATGATGCTTGCACCACCATGCTTCACTGTCTTCACTGTGAACTGTGGCTTGAATTCAGAGTTTGGGGGTCGTCTCACAAACTGTCTGCGGCCCATGGACCCAAAAAGAATAATTTTACTCTCATCAGTCCACAAAATATTCCCCCATTTCTCTTTAGGCCAGTTGATGTGTTCTTTGGCAAATTGTAACCTCTTCTGCACGTCTTTTATTTAACAGAGGGACATTGCGGGGGATTCTTGCAAATAAATTAGCTTCACACAGGCGTCTTCTAACTGTCACAGCACGTACAGGTAACTCCAGACTGTCTTTGATCATTCTGGAGCTGATCAGTGGGTGAGCCTTTGCCAATCTGGTTATTCTTCTATCCATTTTGATGGTTGTTTTCTGTTTTCTTCCACGCGTCTCTGGTTTTTTTGTCCATTTTGAAGCATTGGAGATCATTGTAGATGAACAGCCTATAATTTTTTGCACCTGCGTATAGGTTTTCCCCTCTCCAATCAACTTTTTAATCAAACTACGCTGTTCCTCTGAACAGTGTCTTGGACGTCCCATTTTCCTCGGGCTTTCAAAGAGAAAAGCATGTTCAACAGGTGCTGGCTTCATCCTTAAATAGGCGACACCTGATTCACACCTGTTTGTTCCACAAAACTGACGAACTCACTGACTGAATGCCACACTCCTATTATTGTGAACACCTCCTTTTCTACTTTTTTTTACTAATAGCCCAATTTCATAGCCTTAAGAGTGCCCATATCATAGATAATTGGCAAAGCTTCTGGGGAAAACCTGGTCTTGTTAGGAGAGACGGCATCCATCCCACTTTGGATGGAGCAGCTCTCATTTCTAGAAATCTGGCCAATTTTCTTAAATCCTCCAAACCGTGACTATCCAGGGTTGGGACCAGGAAGCAGAGTTGTAGTCTTACACACCTCTCTGCAGCTTCTCTCCCCCTGCCATCCCCTCATTACCCCATCCCTGTAGAGACGGTGCCTGCTCCCAGACTACCAATAACCAGCAAAAATCTATTTAAGCATAAAAATTAAAAAAGAAAAAATAATATAGCACCTTCAACTGCACCACAGACTAAAACAGTTAAATGTGGTCTATTAAACATTAGGTCTCTCTCCTCTAAGTCCCTGTTGGTAAATGATATAATAATTGATCAACATATTGATTTATTCTGCCTTACAGAAACCTGGTTACAGCAGGATGAATATGTTAGTTTAAATGAGTCAACACCCCCGAGTCACACTAACTGTCAGAATGCTCGTAGCACGGGCCGGGGCGGAGGATTAGCAGCAATCTTCCATTCCAGCTTATTAATTAATCAAAAACCCAGACAGAGCTTTAATTCATTTGAAAGCTTGACTCTTAGTCTTGTCCATCCAAATTGGAAGTCCCAAAAACCAGTTTTATTTGTTATTATCTGTCGTCCACCTGGTCATTACTGTGAGTTTCTCTGTGAATTTTCAGACCTTTTGTCTGACTTAGTGCTTAGCTCAGATAAGATAATTATAGTGGGCGATTTTAACATCCACACAGATGCTGAGAATGACAGCCTCAACACTGCATTTAATCTATTATTAGACTCTATTGGCTTTGCTCAAAAAGTAAATGAGTCCACCCACCACTTTAATCATATCTTAGATCTTGTTCTGACTTATGGTATGGAAATTGAAGACTTAACAGTATTCCCTGAAAACTCCCTTCTGTCTGATCATTTCTTAATAACATTTACATTTACTCTGATGGACTACCCAGCAGTGGGGAATAAGTTTCATTACACTAGAAGTCTTTCAGAAAGCGCTGTAACTAGGTTTAAGGATATGATTCCTTCTTTATGTTCTCTAATGCCATATACCAACACAGTGCAGAGTAGCTACCTAAACTCTGTAAGTGAGATAGAGTATCTCGTCAATAGTTTTACATCCTCATTGAAGACAACTTTGGATGCTGTAGCTCCTCTAAAAAACAGAGCTTTAAATCAGACGTTCCTGACTCCGTGGTATAACTCACAAACTCGTAGCTTAAAGCAGATAACCCGTAAGTTGGAGAGGAAATGGCGTCTCACTAATTTAGAAGATCTTCACTTAGCCTGGAAAAAGAGTCTGTTGCTCTATAAAAAAGCCCTCCGTAAAGCTAGGACATCTTTCTACTCATCACTAATTGAAGAAAATAAGAACAACCCCAGGTTTCTTTTCAGCACTGTAGCCAGGCTGACAAAGAGTCAGAGCTCTATTGAGCTGAGTATTCCATTAACTTTAACTAGTAATGACTTCATGACTTTCTTTGCTAACAAAATTTTAACTATTAGAGAAAAAATTACTCATAACCATCCCAAAGACATATCGTTATCTTTGGCTGCTTTCAGTGATGCCGGTATTTGGTTAGACTCTTTCTCTCCGATTGTTCTGTCTGAGTTATTTTCATTAGTTACTTCATCCAAACCATCAACATGTTTATTAGACCCCATTCCTACCAGGCTGCTCAAGGAAGCCCTACCATTATTTAATGCTTCGATCTTAAATATGATCAATCTATCTTTGTTAGTTGGCTATGTACCACAGGCTTTTAAGGTGGCAGTAATTAAACCATTACTTAAAAAGCCATCACTTGACCCAGCTATCTTAGCTAATTATAGGCCAATCTCCAACCTTCCTTTTCTCTCAAAAATTCTTGAAAGGGTAGTTGTAAAACAGCTAACTGATCATCTGCAGAGGAATGGTCTATTTGAAGAGTTTCAGTCAGGTTTTAGAATTCATCATAGTACAGAAACAGCATTAGTGAAGGTTACAAATGATCTTCTTATGGCCTCGGACAGTGGACTCATCTCTGTGCTTGTTCTGTTAGACCTCAGTGCTGCTTTTGATACTGTTGACCATAAAATTTTATTACAGAGATTAGAGCATGCCATAGGTATTAAAGGCACTGCGCTGCGGTGGTTTGAATCATATTTGTCTAATAGATTACAATTTGTTCATGTAAATGGGGAATCTTCTTCACAGACTAAAGTTAATTATGGAGTTCCACAAGGGTCTGTGCTAGGACCAATTTTATTCACTTTATACATGCTTCCCTTAGGCAGTATTATTAGACGGTATTGCTTAAATTTTCATTGTTACGCAGATGATACCCAGCTTTATCTATCCATGAAGCCAGAGGACACACACCAATTAGCTAAACTGCAGGATTGTCTTACAGACATAAAGACATGGATGACCTCTAATTTCCTGCTTTTAAACTCAGATAAAACTGAAGTTATTGTACTTGGCCCCACAAATCTTAGAAACATGGTGTCTAACCAGATCCTTACTCTGGATGGCATTACCCTGACCTCTAGTAATACTGTGAGAAATCTTGGAGTCATTTTTGATCAGGATATGTCATTCAAAGCGCATATTAAACAAATATGTAGGACTGCTTTTTTGCATTTACGCAATATCTCTAAAATCAGAAAGGTCTTGTCTCAGAGTGATGCTGAAAAACTAATTCATGCATTTATTTCCTCTAGGCTGGACTATTGTAATTCATTATTATCAGGTTGTCCTAAAAGTTCCCTAAAAAGCCTTCAGTTAATTCAAAATGCTGCAGCTAGAGTACTGACGGGGACTAGAAGGAGAGAGCATATCTCACCCATATTGGCCTCTCTTCATTGGCTTCCTGTTAATTCTAGAATAGAATTTAAAATTCTTCTTCTTACTTATAAGGTTTTGAATAATCAGGTCCCATCTTATCTTAGGGACCTCGTAGTACCATATCACCCCAATAGAGCGCTTCGCTCTCAGACTGCAGGCTTACTTGTAGTTCCTAGGGTTTGTAAGAGTAGAATGGGAGGCAGAGCCTTCAGCTTTCAGGCTCCTCTCCTGTGGAACCAGCTCCCAATTCAGATCAGGGAGACAGACACCCTCTCTACTTTTAAGATTAGGCTTAAAACTTGCCTTTTTACTAAAGCTTATAGTTAGGGCTGGATCAGGTGACCCTGAACCATCCCTTAGATATGCTGCTATAGACGTAGACTGCTGGGGGGTTCCCATGATGCACTGTTTCTTTCTCTTTTTGCTCTGTATGCACCACTCTGCATTTAATCATTAGTGATCGATCTCTGCTCCCCTCCACAGCATGTCTTTTTCCTGGTTCTCTCCCTCAGCCCCAACCAGTCCCAGCAGAAGACTGCCCCTCCCTGAGCCTGGTTCTGCTGGAGGTTTCTTCCTGTTAAAAGGGAGTTTTTCCTTCCCACTGTAGCCAAGTGCTTGCTCACAGGGGGTCGTTTTGACCGTTGGGGTTTTACATAATTATTGTATGGCCTTGCCTTACAATATAAAGCGCCTTGGGGCAACTGTTTGTTGTGATTTGGCGCTATATAAAAAAATTGATTGATTGATTGATATCATGAATGCTTGGTCTTGTTGGATTTGTGAGAATCTACTGAATCTACTGGTACCTTGTTTCCCATGTAACAATAAGAAATATACTCAAAACCTGGATATATATATATATATATATGTCCCAAAAAATCATATGTCTAGGAAATACATTTATGGCTAGATAGAAAGCTGAAAGGTTGACGTTTTTCATGCCAATGTCAATATTGGTGTAGCGACTTTATGCTAGACTGACAAAATGCAAACTCAGTCATTTTTGTTCACTGCAGTATGGTTAATCTTGGCATTTTCCTGAGTCTTGCTTGGCATCAACATAAACTTCAGGGTCTCTGCAAGTAAAAAAGAAACATAAGTGATTAAGTTTGTAGCATTTAAGGGTCAAACCGAGTGTTTTAAATGTTGTATATTTTTTGATATATATATATATATATATATATATATATATATATATATATATATATATATATATAAAACCCCTGGCAAAAATTATGGAATCACCGGCCTCGGAGGATGTTCATTCAGGTGTTTAATTTTGTAGAAAAAAAGCAGATCACAGACATGACACAAAACTAAAGTCATTTCAAATGGCAACTTTCTGGCTTTAAGAAACACTATAAGAAATCAGGAAAAAAAATTGTGGCAGTCAGTAACGGTTACTTTTTTAGACCAAGCAGAGGAAAAAAATATGGAATCACTCAATTCTGAGGAAAAAATTATGGAATCATGAAAAACAAAAAAACGCTCCAACACATCACTAGTATTTTGTTGCATCACCTCTGGCTTTTATAACAGCTTGCAGTCTCTGAGGCATGGACTTAATGAGTGACAAACAGTACTCTTCATCAATCTGGCTCCAACTTTTTCCGATTGCTGTTGCCAGATCAGCTTTGCAGGTTGGAGTCTTGTCATGGACCATTTTCTTCAACTTCCATCAAAGATTTTCAATTGGATTAAGATCCGGACTATTTGCAGGCCATGACATTGACCCTATGTGTCTTTTTGCAAGGAATGTTTTCACAGTTTTTGCTCTATGGCAAAATGCATTATCATCTTGAAAAATGATTTCATCATCCCCAAACATCCTTTCAATTGATGGGATAAGAAAAGTGTCCAAAACATCAACATAAACGTGTGCATTTATTGATGATGTAATGGCAGCCATCTCCCCAGTGCCTTTACCTGACATGCAGCCCCATATCATCAATGACTGTGGAAATTTACATGTTCTCTTCAGGCAGTCATCTTTATAAATCTCATTGGAACGGCACCAAACAAAAGTTCCAGCATCATCACCTTGCCCAATGCAGATTCGAGATTCATCACTGAATATGACTTTCATCCAGTCATCCACAATCCACGACTGCTTTTCCTTAGCCCATTGTAACCTTGTTTTTTTCTGTTTAGGTGTTAATAATGGATTTTGTTTAGCTTTTCTGTATGTAAATCCCATTTCCTTTAGGCGGTTTCTTACAGTTCGGTCACAGACGTTGACTCCAGTTTCCTCCCATTCGTTCCTCATTTGTTTTGTTGTGCATTTTTCGATTTTTGAGACATATTGCTTTAAGTTTTCTGTCTTGACGCTTTGATGTCTTCCTTGGTCTACCAGTATGTTTGCCTTTAACAACCTTCCCATGTTGTTTGTATTTGGTCCAGAGTTTACACAGCTGACTGTGAATAACCAACATCTTTTGCAACACTGCATGATGATTTTAAGAGTTTGATAATCCTCTCCTTTGTTTCAATTGACATCTCTTGTGTTGGAGCCATGATTCATGTCAGTCCACTTGGTGCAACAGCTCTCCAAGATGTGATCACTCCTTTTTAGATGCAGACTAACGAGCAGATCTGATATGATGCAGGTGTTAGTTTTGGGGATGAAAATTTACAGGGTGATTCCATAATTTTTTCCTCAGAATTGAGTGATTCCATATTTTTTTCCTCTGCTTGGTCTAAAAAAGTAATCGTTACTGACTGCCACAATCTTTTTTTCTTGATTTCTTATAGTGTTTCTTAAAGCCAGAAAGTTGCCATTTGAAATGACTTTAGTTTTGTGTCATGTCTGTGATCTGCTTTTTTTCTACAAAATTAAACAACTGAATGAACATCCTCCGAGGCTGGTGATTCCATAATTTTTGCCAGGGGTTGTGTGTATATATATATATATATATATATATATATATATACATACGTATATATATACATATATATATATACACACACACAGTTTCCATGATTTTCCTTTATAAATCATTGGTTGTTTGGATCAGCAATTTCAGTTAAATATATCATATAGCAGGCAAACACAGTGATATTTGAGAAGTGAAATGAAGTTCATAGGATTTACAGACAGTGTGCAATAATTTTTTTAAACAAAATTAGGCAGTGCATAAATTTGGGCACCCCAACAGAAAAAAAATACATCAATATTTAGTAGATCCTCCTTTTGCAGAAATAAAAAAGTAAAGTCCCTTCGGCTGCTCCCTTGTTTTCACTCAGGGTCGCCACAGCAAATCCAAAGTGGATCTGCATGTTGAATTGGCACAGGTTTTACGCCAGATGCCCTTCCTGACGCAACTCCACATTACATGGAGAAATGTGGCAGTGGCGGGATTTGAACCCGAACCTTCTGAACTGAAACCAAGCGCATTAACCACTTGGCCACAGCCTTTAAAAATGCATCCTATAGCTTCCAATGAGAGTCTGGATTCTGGTTGAAGGTATTTTGGACCATTCTTCTTTACAAAACATCTCAGGTTTGTTGGTTTCTGACCATGGACAGTCCACTTAAAATCACACCACAGATTTTCAATAATATTCAGGTCTGGGGACTGAGATGGCCATTCCAGAATGTTGTACTTGTTCCTCTGCATGAATGCCTTAGTAGATTTTGAGCAGTGTTTAGGGTCGTTGTCTTGTTGAAAGATCTAGCCCCATTGCAACTTCAACTTTGTCACTGATTCATGAACATTGTTCTCAAGAATCTGCTGATATTGAGTGGAATCCGTGTGACCCTCAACTTTAGCAAGATTCCCAGTACCTGCACTGGACACCTGGAACCACCTCCAAATTTTACTGTAGGTAAAAAGTGTTTTTCTTGGAATGCTGTGTTCTTTTTCAGCCATGCATGCCGCCCCTTGTTATGTCCAAGTAACTCAATTTTAGTTTCATCAGTCCACAGCACCAGTGGTGGTTCTACACTAAATTACTCCCCAGGCAAGACCCCCTCCGAGCCCCCCCACGGCCACAACATTGTGCACAAACAGCATTTTTTTTAAATGATTATTTTATTAATAATATTTTAATATTTATTATAATATAATATTTAATATTCATATTTAATAATTTAATTTTAATAATATAATTATTTTAATAATAATGTTTTAATAATATTTCAGCTTCTTGGCCACTGGAATGATTGTGGCTGACTTGAAGCACGGGGGGACGACGGCCTGGTTGAGTGAAGTGTTGAAAATGTCTGCGAGCATGTTGGCCAGCTGGTCTGCACATTCCTTGATCAGCCGACCTGGGATGTTATCCGGGCCTGTAGCCTTCCGTGCATTGACCTTCCTCAGGACTCTCCGCACAGCAGTGGTCTCGAGCCTGAGGGCCTGTTTATCGGTGTGGGGGGTAGCCCATGACAGTCTGTATGCCTTGCCACAGTTGTCTGGTGTTGCTGAGGTCATAGAAGAAAGCCTGGATGTTCTGTCTGTGGGCTCCCTTTGCTACCTTGATGGCACGGTTCAGATTGGCCCTCGCTGATCTGAGTGCCACAGCATCACCAGACTTAAAAGCAGCATCATGCTCCCTCAGTCTTGAGCGCACCTCCTTTGTCATCCAAGCTTTCTGGTTGGCACAATTTACTATTGTCTTTGTTACTGTGACCTCCTCCATGCACCACTGGATATAGACGCTGCATGCTCCTCCACATTTGTGTGCTGACTGTCTGTTGCCGCCTCCCTGAACACACCCAGCTCTGTGAACTCAAAACAGTCCTGCAGTGCAGACATAGCACCCTCAGGCCACAGTCTCACCTTCTTCGCTGCAGACTTTTCTCTGATTAGCAAAGGCTGGTATGCTGGAATTAACATAACAGTGAGATGATCTGAGGAGCCAAGGTGTGGATGTGGGGCTGCTCTGAAGGTTTTCCTGATGTTTGTATAAACCTAGTCCAGTTTGTTTTCCCCTCTAGTAGCAAAATCTATGTGCTGATGGAAATGTGGAAGAACAGTTTTCATGTTGGCCTGGTTAAAGTCATCTGGTGGACTAAATGAGACCTGCTCCAAAGACCTACAACATGATCTTGCTGCAGATAGTGTCTCTGTGCATCATTGAACTATACAGCGCACTTTGCACAAAGATATGCTGTATGATGCTGTAATGCAGAGGAAGCCTTTTCTGTGTACATGCCACAAACAGTCACTTGAGGTATGCTAAAGCACATTTGGACAAGCCAGCTTCATTTGGGAATAAGGTGCTGTGGACTGATTAAACTAAAATTGAGTTATTTGGACAATAACAAGGGGCGGTATGCATGGCTGAAAAAGAACACAGCATTCCAAGAAAAAACGCTTGCTACTGACAGTAAAATTTGGAGGTGGTTCCATCATGTTGTGGGGCCAGTGCAGGTACTGGGAATCTTGTTAAAGTTGAGGGTCACATGGATTCCAGTCAGTATCAGCAGATTCTTGAGAACAATGTTCATGAATCAGTGACAAAGTTGAAGTTGCGCCGGGCCTGGATCTTTCAACAAGCCAACAACCCTAAACACTGCTCAAAATCTACTAAGGCATTCATGCAGAGGAAGAAGTACAACATTCTGGAATGGCCATCTCAGTCCCCAGACCTGACTGTTATTGAAAATCTGTGGTGTGATTTTAAGCCGGCTATCCAACTGTAAGTTTATTATACATTTGTAACATGTATACAGTGTGCCAATGAAACACAAACATTTTAGATTAATTTCACTTATCAACAATTCAGCAGAGTCAGACCAGAAACGGTACTAAATTGCCTGAGGACTTCAGAACACAAGGTTGGCTCGGTCCCAGAGTGCCGCTTCGGGTGCTGATTGTCAACAGCACAGCTATACTAAAAAATTCTGGGGAGAACCCTGTAATAATAATTTTTAAAAAAGCCTACTGTGGCTTTGTGGGGTGTGGGGTTGGGAGGGGGCAGTGGAGGCAGGGTGGACCAATTTTTAGGGGTGGACCATTCGGTCTGCAACGCCGGTATGAAAGTGTTTGTGCAGATCATTTTTACATTTGGCATCTGGAAGCTGAAACATTTTGAGGTCTGAAAGTTGAGTTTCAGCTGCAAAATTGTCCCCTCACTGCGACACTGGATTGCACCTCGCCCCCATCCTCCACAGCCAGACAAGACTGGTCCTGCCCGCTGTCCCTGCCTGCATGACAGCTTGTAGCCAGACCGGCTGCAGAGCCCCTTGGATGGTGTCTGCTGGACTCGTTTGGCTGAAGCGCTGTTTCTCTCCGATCATATAAAAGGAAGAGTGTGCCATCAACCCCTGACAAGTTGTCTCACATATTGAACACTATCTGGCTCACAGAAACTAAATTCAGAAGGGTTCACCGTATTTTGAGAGAGAATGTGTCACACAATTTTTTTTAACTGTTCAAAATTCAACCGACACGAGAGCAATGCCCTGTGCCTCACACGAGGATAATGCAATCCCTCACACGAATTTCGGGAACTCCCTCATGAATGCTGTTGGCAGTCTGTCGCAGTTAAATACTTCCCTAAAGGAGTGTTAGCTGAAATCTTTATTGGTAAACTACGTAGTAAACGAGAATTAACAGACAACTGAATGTTAATAAATATTTTTGACATAAGCTTTGGCAAAATAGCAACAAACATACTCTCCCGCGCGCCACTAGCTTATGGCAAGACAACAGTGGGCGCTCTCATTTTGGCCGAACAACAATATGCAGTTTCTGTATTTTCTGTGTTAGTACACGGCCGACATGTTTGATGAATTTTTGTGCAAAACGTAGTTCCCAGACCTGCGATGACAGTGTGTTTTCATAGGTAACAAAAAAACATCAGGAGGATATTTGGCACAAGAACTTGTGTACAGTGGTCCCTCGCTACAACGCGGTTCACTTTTCGCAGCCTCACAGTTTCGCTGATTTTTTTATTTATTTATTTTTTTTTTTTACAGCGCATTGTGTTCTGCGTCCTCATCAGGCAGGCCGGTCGGCATCACCACAGTTGCTCTCACTGCCTCCGATGCGCTTACTGAGTCTGCGGGCTCGGTAAACGCCGCAGCGGGCCACTCACACCGCTCCCCTCTCTGCTGTGCGGAGTTGCGGCCAAAATCTGGCAACAGGTCCAGAGACTACGCTCGCTGTTTTGATGCAGAGCGCTCCAGCAGCCCGCAAGGATAGAATTCTTGTGGAAAATTCCGCAGCGCTGCATGGTCTCGGTAATCGCAGCCGCAGAGCTTCGTGGCCACTGAGAGAGGTTTGTATCTTTTTAATGACTTGGATTCTTTGCGGGTCCTGCATCCGTCCCGCAACTGTAACACCGGAGGCAGTGAGCAAAGAAAGAGTACGCGCATTGTGTTCTGCGTGTGTCTGTTTATAAGAATCTTCTTGCCCAGAAGAAAAAAGAGCACCAGCAACTACCCATAACTGTGTTCCTCACTCAGAAAAAGACACCTGTCCCGAGGTGTCACTCAGTGGAAAAATACGCGACAGCGGAGTGGCTCCAGGACGAAGACGTGCGATCAGAGTAACTGTGAAATACTGGTCAGTCACTATTAATAATTTCTTGTGTGTCCAACCTCGCAGGTTGATCGTTAAAATTCAGTTCATTAGTTCTAAAAGCCATCATAATTATTTATAGGAAAACGTTCTATTTTGATTTCTCAAACAAATGTTTGGGCCTGAAAACAGGTTTTGATCTTTCGTTTCATTCTATAATACTAGACTTATTTTTCTACTAAGGTTTGAACTTTGAGAGTGTTTACACAGGAGAGAAAAGTGAGAAAATGTTAATGCCTGTTTGAGAAAAGTGTATAAAGTGTGTAGTGAGGGGTTTTACAGCCTTAAAACATCTATAATAATTTTAAAAAATAACGCTACTTCGCAGATTTCGCCTATCGCAGGTTATTTTTGGAACATAACTCCCGCGATAAACGAGGGACCACTGTATCTTGTGTTTTTACGGCTAAATGATCGTATGTCAATACTCACACTCATCCAGTAGCATCTTCTCATGTCGGCAAAGTCAGCACTGGGTCAGGCGAAAGTCGTCCTGCGAGCTACCCCACAATGCCAAAATAGCAGAGATGTTGCTCCGAGAGCAGCACACTGAGCAGGGTGGGCAAGAAATAGTAGGGTATCATTTTCACCGGTGTGTGTCTGTGTACACGTTAACTCAAAAACAGCTGGACGGATTTCCTTCTGAAAACGTTTTGTACGTGTGTATATTTCAACAACCAAGAAGCCTAAATGGATGATGTAAAGCATATATTGATAAGCAGAATATTTTGATTGGTATGAATGACTTCAAAGAGAAATCATATGATAAAAACAAACATAGTAAAAAAATCAAATAAAAACATTACAGACATACGTATGTATATTTACCTGTACATTTATATTGTGGGGTGTAGAGCATGCACGGTGTACATTGGCTTCCTGATGTTTTTCATATTGTAAATATATAAATACACTCCAGTGAG
This sequence comes from Thalassophryne amazonica, assembly GCF_902500255.1. Taxonomy (NCBI): domain Eukaryota; kingdom Metazoa; phylum Chordata; class Actinopteri; order Batrachoidiformes; family Batrachoididae; genus Thalassophryne; species Thalassophryne amazonica. Next base: position 38,148,817 of record NC_047108.1, on the reverse strand, counting down.
TTTATAATTTAGCCTTGCCAGGCTTTCTGGTACTGACCTCTGTGCCGTTAATTTCTGTGCAGGTTCTGGTGCTTCCACATACACCCTAGACAGTGGCATTGGTACGTTCCCTCTGCCTGACTGCAGTAGTAGTGGAGCAGGAAGGGGAGTGTCCAAGGCAAGGGTCGGGGCGGAGCACCATTCCTCGGGCTCTCCAGGGAGAGCTGGGCGACGTGCTCGCACCCTGGACAGGGAGCTGCCGCCACAGGATGAGAGCATTGTGCCGCACAAGCAGCTGATACCCACAATTCAGTACAGCTCGGTGCTGGAGGGAAGAAGCTCAGCCGGCATTATCCATGAAGGTGCCAATAAAACTGCCCCATTAACACGCAACAGCTTGACAAAATCAGGTCATTCAGAACTGTGTTACAGCTACAGAATATCAGATAAACTGGAGCTTGCTCTTGTAGTGGATAACTTTCAAACATTTCAGTAACCAGCTTTAAATCAGTGTGGCCAATTGTCTGTGGCTAGACAGTTTTGTTTACCCATGTGTAACCCATGAATAACTCCATCTGCAGACAAAGAGGCCCACGGAGGCAACATGTTCTCCACTCGCACCAAGACGTGGACCTTCCCCAACCTGAAAACCCCAGCAGGTCCTGCAGAGGTGTACCTGGCTGTGGAGGAGGAGGAGGAAGAGGAGGAGGTGTCGTTTGGAACGCCGTTCAGAGGGGTAATGTGCTTAATGAGCAAGTACATTTGAATAAAAACTGCATGGAACATGAATGAAATAGACGCTTATTAGTCACCTGAGTAAGACTCAGAGTTGGATGTTTGATTGTTGTCCTTATGTGCAGTTGTATTCAAAATAACAGCAGTGTTTAAAAAAAAAAAAAAAAGGTGAGGAAACATTCAAAATCCTTACAACAGCTCTACCCCCCCCCCCCCCCCCCCCACACACACACATATATGCACTGGGAACACTGCACATTCTGTTCTAAATCAAAACAACCTAAAATTATTACAAATGTATCAAATTTATTACCCTACAGAAAGTAAAGAAAAAGGACTATTAGGCTGTTAAAAAAACAAAACAAAACAGCATCTGCATTTTTCTTTCTGTGACCCTTATTTAAGGATGAAGGCAGCAAATGTACATGCTGATTGTCGTGCATTTCTCTCTGAAAATTGGTCTAAAATGGGTCGTTCCAGACCTTGTTCAGAAGAACACTTTGTCAGATGACTCCCAAAACCTGAATTCAAGCCACAGTACACTGTGAAGACAGTGAAGCATGATGGAGCAAGCATCATGATATGGGGAAAGAAAAATGCACAGTATTTTTTGAACAGCCTAATATGCCTTTAGTAAATTTAAATTTTTCTTCATATTTTGATTTGGAATCTATTGTTTAGTATTCACAATGGATGTGTGTATATGGAAATATAAGCTATTATAAGGATTTTGAGCTTTACTCACTTTTTAAACACAGTATTATTTTGAACACAACTGCAAAAACAAAATGTGGCTTAAATATTTTTCATCTCTGCATCCTTTCAGAGCATGAAGACGGATGGATCCTCTTCCAGCCGGGGGGTTGACCCAGCCAGTCTACCTGTCCCTGCACAGATAGGCATCAGCCGCAGGGGAAAAACTCGTACTCCCAGTGTCCCTGAGATGAGCCGGGAGGCAGGGCTAGAGCTGCTTAGAGAGCGGCCAGAGGAAGCTCTGTCCCCAAGCCGCCCTCAGGTCCTAGAGACCCCCGAGTCGCTCAGCGACTCGCTGTACGACAGTCTGTCGTCCTGTGGTAGCCAAGGATGATCCATCCAAGGACGGTGGGGAGGAAGCACCTGCTGGTGAGCGTCCATAAGACCCAGCATCCTCCTGAACACATCTTGTCGTTTCTGGCTGCAGTTTCGCTGCTGACCTTTGAGTAACACATCAGAAACTGAGCCACAGCTCCAGTGCTGTCTCATTGTGTCTCAGTTGCAACTGGAAAGACGGCCTGATGGGCTTCTCCTCAGGATTTCCATTAACCGTAAAGCCAAAACGCCACCTGCTGGTTGGACACTTTTTCCACAGGCTGTGGAGCGCTCTCTAATGTGTATAGGAAAAGCATGGCCAAGCTAATCGTTAGCACAAAGACTGTCAGAAAAATCCGTGTTCAGCTTTTGCCCTCGTTGTTTCAGAGGGATCTTTGTTATGGAAGTGTTGACATACTGTACCACCACATCCACTCCGTTCCACATTTCACCACGTAATGTACCAAGGAGAGGGAAGGGGGAAAAGAGTTTGATTGCTAAATTGATGCATCACAGTTTGAAATGTATAAACATTTCACAACCGGTGAGGTTGTTAATGTTTAAGTCATAATACATTTGAAGGTAATATATACCAGCAATAATAGATAAGAGAAATGGCTACACTATTCAGTTATGTATTTGTATTATTTATTTTAAATGTACATCTTTTCTTGTCATTTATAATCTTCCAATGAATGTTGCTGTTTCTTCACCTTAGTATTAGATTTTGTTGCTGTTTGTTCCTTAGCTAATAGAAATCTTGCGCACCGACTGCTGTTTTTCAACTTTTTAATTAAAACATTTTGATTTATTTGTGCATTGCTTTTTGTAGTACTAAGGAACACTGTGCATTTCTGGAGTCACAACAGCAGTTATCTCAGTATGTTCAACACATTTATTTCAGCAAAAATGTATCAAATTATTAGTTTCAATTTTACATCAATAAAATAAATTCTTCACAGTATTGGGGGGGGGGCGAGGATGTTGACATCACATTTGGCAACCTAAAATCTAAACTGATCTTTTGAGATGTTTGAACAGATGGTCCTCCAACAACCTGAACACCAAGTGGTCTTTAATCCACCTGAGGAAGTGGGTCAGGGACGGGGGAATCTGACCATGAAGGAGTCTGCAGGATTTGCTGCCAAACAGTTGCCTCAGCCAGAGAAGTCATTAACTCGTCTGTGGAGTTGACTGCTGACTGGTTGGAATGAAAACCCACAAACAGCTTCACATCCCTCATGATGATCACACCTTCTTTTAAAGCAAAGCTATTAAAACTAGTAGTGACAACAAATCATCTGCAAGAAACTCAAAGCAGGATCTTAAGCCAGACCTGGTGACAACTCAGGGAATTCAGGAAGATTCTACCATAACTTCAAAGCATCAGTCTAGGAAGTGAGGAGCCTCTCATTCTTCTTTTATGGCACGAAACAGTAGATAAGAAAATAGTCCTGCTCTGAGAGCCTCCACTGGGGAACGCTCCCCCTACAGGCAGATTATGATCACTGCAGGATGCCCATATTCCACTCAGTCAACAGGCGCTCCAGCGAGAGTTAACCTTAAACTTACTACATTCAACCTCTGCAGGTTGAAAAGTAAAAGAAACTTCAATAATATAATAAGACCACAGAGTTAAATCAACAAATGAAGACTAAGAGAAAGCACCAAGTGCATCGTAGGGTGTGCCTTGATTCTGAAAATTCTGGCTACTGGAACATGCTCTACTTCTTCTCTTTCTTCTTTTCCTGAAACAGAAAAATAATGCTTTTAGCATAAATCATCTTTGTAGCATCACACTTTACAGCTGTAACACAATCAAAACATTAAACTCCACAGTACAAACACACATCAGGCCACACGGCTGATAAATCTCAGAGAAACATATTCTCAGAATAATTTGGAATAATTTTGTTTTGTGCACTTGACAAAATCAGAGGGGTGTATCACTGCATTACTTAGTACAGTGTTGTCAGTGATCAGCTGCAATTTTTACCAACAGAATCTGAAGATGCGGCTGAGGGTCCGTGCTGTGTTGTTTTGATAGAGTGCAATGTGTTGATGTGCCTGTAACGTCGGCATTAATTGTTCTTTCTTTGTGATTTACACCCTCGCTGGCTCCAGGAGCAATGATTTTAGAGAACGTTGGAACAGCATTGGCATCACAGACCAATATACCAGACGCTGGTCGAACACTTTGAGCCAACCGCCCACACCGCAAGTGTGATTCAGATCCTAGTTACAGGAAAACTAGCAAACTGCACAGCAGCATGTGTGTGGAGGAACTGTGACTGCATCACAGGGCTCATGAGATGAATTCGCATTACAGCAGTTCAAACTAGTTCCAAACTTCAGCCAAGTGTCTGTTGTGGGTCTGCACGACATAGCTTCAGCAGCGCCTTCATGACAGGCAAGAGTGCAATGGTGGCCTCGCCGGAGGGGTGATTAAACATGTCACCCAACAAGTGTTTTTCTTGCTTGATACAGCCGGTTAAAGTAAGTACTGAACACGTCACCATTTGTCTCAGTAAATATATTTCTAAAGGTGCTATTGACATGAAATTTTCATCAGATGTCTAACAATCCAAGTAATTGACATACAAATAAATCAAACCATAGCTGTCCATAAATTATGTGCAATAATGTGAAATGACAGGGAAAAGTACTGAATACCTGAAAAAAAGGTGCAAAAAGGCATAGAAAGCCAAGGCACCAGCTAAGATTTGTCAGTAATTAGAAAGCAGTCCTGTCCCCTTATATCAGTGCAAATATATTCAATGCGCATATTAAACAAATATGTAGGACTGCTTTTTTGCATTTGCGCAATATCTCTAAAATTAGAAAGGTCTTGTCTCAGAGTGATGCTGAAAAACTAATTCATGCATTTATTTCCTCTAGGCTGGACTATTGTAATTCATTATTATCAGGTTGTCCTAAAAGTTCCCTGAAAAGCCTTCAGTTAATTCAAAATGCTGCAGCTAGAGTACTGACAGGGACTAGAAGGAGAGAGCATATCTCACCCATATTGGCTTCTCTTCATTGGCTTCCTGTTAATTCTAGAATAGAATTTAAAATTCTTCTTCTTATAAGGTTTTGAATAATCAGGTCCCATCTTATCTTAGGGACCTCATAGTACCATATCACCCCAATAGAGCGCTTCGCTCTCAGACTGCAGGCTTACTTGTAGTTCCTAGGGTTTGTAAGAGTAGAATGGGAGGCAGAGCCTTCAGCTTTCAGGCTTTCAGCTTTCCTCTGGAACCAGCTCCCAATTCAGATCAGGGAGACAGACACCCTCTCTACTTTTAAGATTAGGCTTAAAACTTTCCTTTTTGCTAAAGCTTATAGTTAGGGCTGGATCAGGTGACCCTGAACCATCCCTTAGTTATGCTGCTATAGACTTAGACTGCTGGGGGGTTCCCATGATGCACTGAGTGTTTCTTTCTCTTTTTGCTCTGTATGCACCACTCTGCATTTAATCATTAGTGATTGAGCTCTGCTCCCCTCCACAGCATGTCTTTTTCCTGATTCTCTCCCTTCAGCCCCAACCAGTCCCAGCAGAAGACTGCCCCTCCCTGAGCCTGGTTCTGCTGGAGGTTTCTTCCTGTTAAAAGGGAGTTTTTCCTTCCCACTGTCGCCAAGTGCTTGCTCACAGGGGGTCGTTTTGACCGTTGGGGTTTTTCCGTAATTATCGCCTTGGGGCAACTGTTTGTTGTGATTTCGCGCTATATAAATAAAATTGATTTGATATCTTTGTATGTGTGGATTACTTGGGTTGTTACAGACATCTGGTAAAAATTTCATGTTGTCGATAGCACCTTTAGAAAAATATTTACATTCTTGAATTCAGAGGTTTGTTACTTGTTTATGTATTTACTAAACGACACACAGATGCTGCATGACATGCACACCGCTACTGGTCAAACTTGTGCACAGTCGGGTGGTTCTTGGAAATAAGACTTTACATGTAGGACTTTTATTGTGAAACATCAGAATGGGCCTCCTTTGTGCAGTATTTGACTGTGAAAGCAGCTCTGTGCAGCAGAGCGTCGCCTGGGGCAGAACTGTGCAAAAACAGCTGAAAGACAGAGATGTCCAAAAACAGCATGTCTGTTGTGTGGAATTAGTTTTGTAACAGAACGGGTGATGCTGACCAAAAACAGGCAAGTTGTCAAGTTGTTATACAATGCTTTTTTGTTTTGTTTTAAGTTTTATCTTCTGGAGGTTCTCCCACAGGATCACCCTTATTTGAAAATGAAGGATTCTTTGCAAACAGCTATTCAAGTTATGTGTTAAATTTCCTCTATTTTTTACTCGATGGCACAACATATAACCACACAGATGGAAGATAATAATATTCATGTCAGTTTTAGTTATCATGCAGGCTGAGTCTGGTGCCATGTGTCTCATATATGGGATCACATCATGACGTGTACTGCATGGTGTTACACGCACGTCATTACAGGCACAAACATGGGCTGTGGGATATATAATCATGCATGCTACAATAAAGCAAAGTTTAGCCAGGGAGGCCACGAAGTAAAGTTACGTTATTACCTTATCATTCATGGCGAGGATGACCATCAGTTTTCTAAAGATGGTGATAAAATCCAGGAACAAGTCCACACAGTGCCTACAAAAAGAAAGTTTGCATCAAACGGGTTTTTTTTTTGGGCCCTTCAGTGTAAAAATGGAGAGCAAAAGGCAGATGGGGTGTGGATGATGTTCTGAAAACAGCTGAGTTCTCACCAGATGTAGTCCTTATCTCCGCTCTCTGCTTTCTCAATGATGAGCTGAGTGTCAAACAGAACGAAACCGCACATGACGAGCAGGCCGAGGTACATGTGCACCTAAAACACAATCAAACAAACAGAGTGAATGTCAGCACAAACTGATGGAGGACACCAAAATGTCAGAGAGGAAACAACAGCTACCTTAAAGAGCATCACAGACCCAAAGAACATGTTGATCAGGGACATCAGGAACAGGACGGACAGACCCGACATTAGAGTGCCTCAGAGGAAATACATAAATGTCATCATCTGGCCCATCCTGCACACAGCCTCCACCAGACAAAGCTGGTTTCATTTCAGGACAAGAACATTATTAAAGCAGCTTTACCTCCGAGAAACAAGTAGCTCCGGCGTTTGGCGTAGAGCGCGCTCAGGGTGAAGCAGATGAAAATGACCGAGGTTCCCATAAAAGCTGTCACGATGATGCTGCCCAAAGTACAAACAGGTTCATTACAATCACAGACAACACGTGGTTGTGGGTTCTTGTTCTTACTTACCTTGGATTAACAGCAATGATGAAGTCCAGCGTGGGGCCGAGTCCGAGTCCTGTAGGGGGTAAAAAAAACAAAAAAAAAATTGCTTTTGGAAACTGTGGTGATAATAAACCCACTGACGACCTGTTAGTGTGAATTAACGCTCTGCAGCTGACCTGTGAGGAAGGCAAAGCCTGCGAGGATAGCCAGCCTCTTCTTCTCCGTCTCAGGGCTGTGAGGAGTCATGGCGAGCCACAACATCATCCCCACAGAGCCGAGCACGGACAGCACGCCGCCCTGACAACAACACATGCACACACTCAGCTGAAGAGACTCTTATGAGGACTGAAAAGCATCAAGTTAGATTTTTAGTTTCAGACCCATGCCATGCTAAAAATCACAATATCATCCTGTGACAGTAAGTAAAAAAAAAAAAAAAATGCGTTGAGTTGGTGCATTCACTTTTATTTGGAGCCCAGCACAGATAAACTGAACTGACAGATGGTGCTGAGTTGAAGGTGCACATCTGTGTAGCTGAGGTCCCACAAGAACACCACCACAAGATCAACAGATTCATCTGCAGATCTCAGACACTGGACTGTGTGAATGCACAGATTTGGAGAAATACATGAAACTATTTCTACACATCTTAGTGTAGACCACCAATCTGACCAATCAGAGAGAGGCCAGGTGACTGAAAACCAGCCGTCACTCCGCTCAAGCGGCAGAGAACCTTCTGTGGAATATCTCTCCTCACAGAGACTTCGAAAGGCTGCCTGGATTTTACATGTGGAGGTGACATGAAGCTGCACTCAGCCAACTCGGAACCTTAACTATCCAATTTCTAGATGTACAGCCCGAGCGCTGACAGAGACTCGGATCAGAACCAACAACCTCATCTTACAACGTCACCCAGCAACAGCTGAAGTCTACATTGTGCACAGTCAATAATCACTGGGAGCTGAATAAAGCAAATTATAGCATGAAAGAAAATATATACATCAGCTGATGTCAAAAAATTATGCCGTTCTCCAGTTACACAACAACAGGTTGTAAATTCTGAGTAAACTGTTTATGTTTGTTTGTCTTTACATCAAGTTGCCGGTGTTGCCAACTGAACGGTTCCCCCCTAAAAATCGGTCCACCCTGCCTTCACTGCACATGCGTCAATAGCCGCAGTTCACCGATTATCACCTCGTTTCTGCTTCAAACTGCACTCCAGTCATCATCTTTCTTAGCGACAGATATCTGCAGCTTTTGTACAACAATCACTTCCACATAAATTCAGCATTATTTCATAATAAAAGATGGAGGAAGCGATGAGAGCACCGCGGCTACACAAGCCACTAGCTGCTGTGTCCATAGACTGTCATTTCAAAGCGTCACAGATTATCGCCTCGTCCTGCTTAAAACAGCCTCGTTTCTGCTTAAAACTGACTTCACAATGATTTAAGAGGTTTTACCTTGTCATCTGATGATTAATAATCCCATTAATGCATTTGATCATTTTGGGTGTAGAGAGTTTGCCTCAGATGAGCTGCAGTGGTCCGAAATGATGCATGCGCAGTGGAGGCAGGGCAGACCCAATTTTTAGGGGGGACTGTTCAGTCTGTGACACCGATATAAAAGTGTTTGTGCAGATCATTTTTTCATTTGGCATCTGGAAGCTGAAACACTGAGGTCTGAAGTTGGTAGTTTCAGCTGCTATATTGTGCCCTCACTAGGGGTCTATACCAGATCATGGAATTATTGAAGTATCGGTATAAGATGTTCAGTACACATACTGGGTAATTCCTTCCACGTATGTTTGATATGTCAGCACTTGATGTGGCAAGCAGTCCGCTGCTTCTGCAGCAGCTCAGACTTGAAAAAGCAGTTTGCATCATCACTGTGTCTCACTGCGTGGTGACAACATAAACAAGAGCAGCACTAGGCATGGGCTGGTATGAGATTTGGACAGTATGATAACTGGGCAAAAATACCGCGGTTTCACAATATTATGTATACCTTTAAAAATGTGCTTTAACAACATTATGGCTATTTGCATATGAAGCGAGGGTGATTCAGGCGCACTAATTGATGCAATGTGTACCACTACGAGCACTATAACACTGCTAACTTTAGAGAAAATACCAAAATGATAGTCTCTCTTTTAGACATGTAGCATCTGCCCGTGGGAAACATGACTTACTTGCTTAGGGAGAAACGTGGCTGGAATAACGTCCGGAACTCCGGATGCTCTATACTTGGCCCATCTTCACCAGCAAAGTGCACGGAATATATATACAGTAGTGTTCAGAATAACAGTAGTGCTATGTGACTAAAAAGATTAATCCAGGTTTTGAGTATATTTCTTATTGTTACATGGGAAACAAGGTACCAGTAGATTCAGTAGATTCTCACAAATCCAACAAGACCAAGCATTCATGATATGCACACTCTTAAGGCTATGAAATTGGGCTATTAGTAAAAAAAAAAAAAAGTAGAAAAGGGGGTGTTCACAATAATAGTAGTGTGGCATTCAGTCAGTGAGTTCATCAATTTTGTGGAACAAACAGGTGTGAATCAGGTGTCCCCTATTTAAGGATGAAGCCAGCACCTGTTGAACATGCTTTTCTCTTTGAAAGCCCGAGGAAAATGGGACGTTCAAGACATTGTTCAGAAGAACAGCATAGTTTGATTAAAAAGTTGATTGGAGAGGGGAAAACTTATACGCAGGTGCAAAAAATTATAGGCTGTTCATCTACTATGATCTCCAGTGCTTTAAAATGGACAAAAAAAAAAAAAAAAAAACAGAGACGCGTGGAAGAAAACAAAAAACAACCATCAAAATAGATACAAGAATAACCAGAATGGTAAAGGCTCACCCATTGATCAGCTGCAGGATGATCAAAGACAGTCTGGAGTTACCTGTAAGTGCTGTGACAGTTAGAAGATGTCTGTGTGAAGCTAATTTATTTGCAAGAATCCTCCATAAAGTCCCTCTGTTAAATAAAAGACATGCGCAGAAGAGGTTACAATTTACCAAAGAATACATCAACTGGCCTAAAGAGAAATGGAGGAATATTTTGTGGACTGATGAGAGTAAAACTGTTCTTTTTGGGTCCAAGGGCCGCAGACAGTTTGTGAGACGACCCCCAAACTCTGAATTCAAGCCACAGTTCACAGTGAAGACAGTGAAGCATGGTGGTGCAAGCATCATGATATGGGCATGTTTCTCCTACTATGGTGTTGGGCCTATATATATCGCATACCAGGTATCATGGATCAGTTTGGATATGTCAAAATACTTGAAGAGGTCATGTTCCCTTATGCTGAAGAGGACATGCCCTTGAAATGGGTGTTTCAACAAGACAATGACCCCAAGCACACCAGTAAACGAGCAAAATCCTGGTTCCAAACCAACAAAATTAATGCCTCGCAGATGTGAAGAAATCATGAAAAACTGTGGTTATACAACTAAATACTAATTTAGTGATTCACAGGATTGCTAAAAAAGCAGTTTGAACATAATAGTTTTGAGTTTGTAGCGTCAACAGCAGATGCTACTATTATTGTGAACACCTTTTCTACTTATTTTACTAATAGCCCAATTTCATAGCCTTAAGAGTGTGCACATCATGAATGCTTGGTCTTGTTGGATTTGTGAGAATCTACTGAATCTACTGGTACCTTGTTTCCCATGTAAAAATAAGAAATATACTCAAAACCTGGATTAATCTTTTTAATCACATAGCACTACTATTATTCTGAACACTACTGTATTTGTCCACTTGACATGTTTGTGGGAGAAATTTCGTTGACCACAAGCACTACTCGAGTCCACCGCTTGTACTTCTCAGTGGTTTCAAAGATGGGATAAAGTTTATTCCTTCCATGTAATCCTTTGCAGGTATCTTGAATTGCTGACACAGGCCATAGCTACGGTGCTTTGTTGCCACCGTTTTTAGTCCACCAGCATATTTTGCATGTTGGACGACCACCTTCCTTCAATTTGTTGGAGTCTGCCTTTTTACGGTAGCCAAAGTAATCCCATAAAGCAGGGGTGGCCAAGTTCGGTCCTCAAGAGCCACCTTCCTGACACTCTTAGTTGTCTCCCTGCTCCAACACACCTGAATCCAATGAAAGGCTCATTAAAAGTCTGCTAACAAGTCTTTCATTGGATTCAGGTGTGTTGGAGCAGGGAGACAACTAAGAGTGTCAGGAAGGTGGCTCTCGAGGACCGAACTTGGCCACCCCTGTCATAAAGCCAACTTGGTCCTTTTAGATGGAGGGAAAAGTTCAGTGCAGGCTTCGCCTCCTTCAACCATGATGCAGAGCTTGCTAACGTTAGCTGCCTGTTTGTAAACACAGACAGAGGTGCGCACCAGGGGGAAGGGCAGCAGCGGCCACCTCCACTCTGCCTGTCAAGAATTCTCATAACCCGCTCATACTGTTGGGACGGCATAACGGAAAATTTTAGTGGTTCTGATACCGTGGCTTTTTCATACCATGGTATACCTTGAAACCAGTTATCGCCCCATGTTTAAGCAGCACATCCGCCTGTTTAACAATTGTTTTCTTTCAAAGTCTGTGCATGTCCTCTGGCTGTGTTAGCATGGCTTAAAGGGAAGCTAAAAAGAGCAGCACATACACAGCAAGTAAAAAAAAAAAAAAATACTAATGCCACTTACGCCCAAAGTCTTTCTAAGGATGGAACAAGATTAAAGCATGGATAAAACCTTCTTACTGGTCAGTCAAGTAGTGCTTTCTACATAAATACACAAGTTCTCCATTCTTAAAGCTAACTGCTCAAACCAGGGGCTCATCCAGATGGAAGATTTATGAAATAGCCCCCACAACACCTTTTGAGTAAAGGTCCACTTTTGAAGACATTTTGTAGTAGTAGTATGGAGGTGATGGTCTAGAGGTTAAGCGGTGGGCTTGAGCCCAAAGGATTCTCGGTTCAAACCCCCATCAATCTGGAAAAATCACTAAAGACCACTGGGCAAGGTCCTTAATCCCCAAGTTGCTCCCAGTGTGCGGTGAGCATCATGCATGCCAGCATGATGACATGTGGGTGAATGCGACAAAGCGCTTCTGGTGCAGATGGAAAAGCGCTATATAAATGCAGTCCATTTACAAATCATAATATTTTTAACAACTAAAATGTTTAACCAATGTTACTATGTTGCTAGGTTTTACTACAATTCTGAAGTGTAACTGATGAGCCATATAAAAACATTTACATTAACTTAGCTAAAGTGGGATATGAAGAGGTATCTCTTTCTTTTTAAATCAATGTCTATATATATATATATATATATATATATATATATATATATATATATATATATATATAACTGTATAAATGGTTCTGTTTAGGGTTCTAGCTTTAAAATCAGGTCAGTTGCCATAAATCTGAAAATGATTAAGGCTCTTGGTGTTGGTAATCATGTACAAAAAAAAAGAAAACGTAGGGTGTGATCACTGGAATGGGGTAAAAGCAGGGTGAAAGTGTGCAAAAAAAAAAAATACTACTACTACAACACACCAAGAATGCATTTCAATAAAATTAATAGAAGCGGTATTAAGCGCAGAATATTGTGACACCTATCAACTACTGAACAGCCAATGTATTCACATTGAGCTTTGAGAAACAATATAGAGTCATCGCACTTTGTGGCACAGTGTAATGCAATGACCTCAAACTATACGACTCAGCTGCCCAGAAGTCTCCGTTCCAACCAACCACAGCAGCAGATTTACATCTTTTAAAAAAAGGGCACTATAGCCTCAAAATTCATTCATTTTCTATACCTGCTCACTCTAATTAAGAGCCACAGGGACTGGAGCCTGTCCCAGCAGTCATAGGGTGTGATGTGGGGTACACTCTGAACAGGACCCCAGTCTACTGCAAGGCCACATGCAGACAAACATTCACACCTGCACGCACACCTATGGTCAATTTAAAGTATCCAATTTACCGATCATGCATATCTTTTAGATGTGGGAGGAAGCCGGAGCATTCGGAGGGAACCCACGCAAACAGGGAGAACATGCAAACTCTACACAGAAAGGCCCCAAGTGGGAATCGATCCCACGACCTTCTCGCAGTAAGGCAGCAGTGCTAACCATTAATCCACCGCGCTGTCAGCCTCAAAATTATATCACCATATTTCAAGGAAATTTGAGGTGAATTTATAGAAAAGAATACTGCACAACGGTGAAACTGACAGGCTTTCTGTGAGTTTCAGACATGACTGGGCTTGTGTAATCATGTGCTAGGGAATATAAATGCAAAGTTTTGACCTCTACTTTCTGCCTCTCCCCTGCGCTCTCCTAAACAGCTGACAGAAACAGGGAAATGTGACACAAGCAGAAAAAAACAAAACAAACAAAAAAACTCCACTAAATGGTCTCACAGGCAATAATGCAAGCAAACCAAGAGAGGAGAAACATTGCCAACCAAGTAATAGCACATTAAAACAACAAAGAACAAGAGCAGACAGCTTTCCGAACACCTACACCATCTTGCTACTCTCTTAAACTGTAATACAATCCCAGCTTTTTATATCAGAATTTGAAACTATCACATAAAATTCATACTGATACTACTCTGGACAGTATGCTATGGCACAGCCCTAGTATCGGTATCAATTTTGAAATTATAGTATCATGGCAACCCCTAGACTAAACAAAACCATGGACTAGTACCTCTGTACTCATCAAGGCTATGCTGGATTACACAAACAGAAGAAAGTATTCTTGCTAACCTCTTGAAAGCATGGGCAAAAAGACAGAATTGCATCAAGATCACCCTGACACTTTGTGCTTTATCAGTATGATTAATAAGACACAGAACCAGTGATTTGAACAGCTGATCATACAGATGTCTCTGTCACAACCTACATGTTTGTTTAGTAAGATTACTAAGTAGGTGCAACCTGACTCCAGAAAGGGCAAAGAGAGTGCAGATTCCTTTGTAATCACCGACTCCACCAGGTGATTTCATTGATGAACTCATCCCGTCTGCTGTTAATTGGTGAAATCACCAGGTGTAGTTGGTGGTTACAAAGAAACCTGCAGAGCATTAATCAATTTTCAATAACTTTTCCATTTTCAATAATCAATAACCAAAACTGACCTGATTTTAAAGCTAGAACCCCAAACAGACCCAGCTATGCCATACCTGTGTGTGCCCACAAGGGGCGATTGAGAAGCTTTGAGTCTGACCCAGAAAAAGTAAGGCATAGTTCTACATCTTCTGTTCTGCATTCTGAGAAACCAATATTTCTCAACACTGCACTTGAAAACTTCTCGAACTTCACACTCGAGTTGAAGTTTGAGAAGTCCCCGGCCCCAACATGTTGATGTTGGGGGCAGGGGCTGTTCCGTCATCTATGTCCTCTGGCTGCACCAATGGCCTGCACAGTGAGCAGTGAACAGTGTACTTATGTGGAAAGCTCGTCATGACTGATAGGTAGGAAGGTGCTGTCTGTGCTTTTTTTCCCTCAGGCATCCTCAGAAAGTGACTTCACATATTTGGAAGGGGGGAGGAGGGGATGCAGTGTTAGTATATGTATTTTTTACACTCACCATGGGTGTGGTGCTGCTGTTTTAGCTGCTGTTGGCTTCGCACTAACATAGCCAGATGACATGCACAGACTTTGAAAGAAAACAAAGCGTAAATATATTTGTTTAAAAAAAAAAAAACTGTGGTTGTGCTTCTTTTGTTCACTACATCGCCACTGCGCTATGAGACACAGTGAGTGAGATGACGCAAACTCTTTTACAACACATAATGGAACCAAACTGGGTCTTCAATGACAACTACAAAAGGTAGAGAAACAGTCCATCCCCATCTATTAAAAGTACCAATCAATCTGCCACAGTCAGGTGAACTCTGAGCATCCCCTTGTCTTTCTCCAGCCTCTTCAGTCCTCAACACTGTCATTCCAGCGATACACAAGGACCCAATGAAGAGCCGTAATACCAAAGATGACTATTTGTTGCGTTAGGTCACTGGTTAGCATCCAAATCTCACAAATGGCAACAATTCACAACTTGGCCAGAAATGCCAAAACAGTTAAGTCTATCAAGCAATGTGGAATAATCAATAATGCCAAACTAGAGCTGCACCAATTAATGAACTGTTTCGGCAGAGGAGGTGAGGCACATCTTTAAGTCTGTGAACACTAGGAAGGCAGAGGGGCCTGATGGAATTCCAGGAAGGGTGGTTAAAGACTGTGCCCACCAGTTGGCAGATGTCTTTGCGGATATTTTTAACAGCTCTCTCTTTAAAAGGTACTGTACCAACTTGCTTCAAAACAGCCACCATCATTCCAGTGCCTAAGCAAAGTAACATCAGAACCATGAATGACTACAGACCGGTGGCCCTTACTCCTATTGTGGCTAAGTGCTTTGAGAGGCTGGTGATGAAGCATTTAAAATCTGTCCTTCCCCTTAATCTGGACCAGCATCAATATGCCTATAGGGCAAATAGATCCACAGAGGATGCTATCATCACAGCTCTCCATACAGCTTTAACACACCTCGACAATAAAGGTGCAAGTGTGAGACTGCTTTTTATAGATTACAGTTCTGCTTTCAACACAACTGTACCCAGTAAGTTGGTCACAAAGCTCCTCAACCTAGGCCTTAGCAATACCTTATGTGCATGGATTAAGGATTTCCTGTCTGACCGCCCACAGGCAGTCAAACTGGGTCCACATCTATCCTCCAGTCTGTCTCTTAGCACGGCGCACCACAAGGCTGCGTGCTAAGGCCGTTGCTTTATTCGATCTATACATATGACTGTATTCCCACCCATCCCTCAAACATGATAATAAAATTTGCTGATGACACTACTGTGGTGGGACAGATCTTTAACAGCAACGAGGCAGCCTGTAGAGATGAAGTTGAAAGGCTAGTTGAATGGTGCACAGAAAATAATTTGACCCTGAATGTCAAGAAAACCAAAGAGATCATAGTTGACTTCAGGAAGTGCAAGGATGACCCCTCTCCCTTAACCATCAAAGGTGAGGTAGTAGAGAGGGTCTCTTGTTTGAAATTTCTGGGCACCTGGATCACTGAGGATCTTAAATGGGAAGTTAACACATCTGCTGTGGTCAAAAAGGCACTTCAGAGGCTTTATTTTCTACGAGCATTGAAGAAGAACAACCTGTCGGCTGAGCTGCTCAAGGCCTTTTATCATTGCTCCATCGAGAGTGTTTTAACCTATTGCATTACAGCATGGTTTGCAAACTGTTCTGAAAACAACAAGAAATCCATCAGACGAGTCATAAGAACGGCAGAAAAGATCACTGGTCTCCCTCTGCCCTCATTGGATGATGTTTTTAGGACTCGCTGCCTCCGCCGAGCAAGCAGTACTCTGCAGGATGGAACACACCCCTCACATCACCTTTTTTCTTTGCTTCCATCCGGCAGGCGTTATCGGGCCTTCAAAGCCCACACCACAAGGCTGAAAAACAGCTTCTTTCCTCGAGCTGTTACAGAACTGAACAGACACGCCCAAGCTTCAGTTGAAACAACTGCATTATTCTAATTAAAATAAGGACGGATATGTGCAATAATTGTTTTAATTATTTTTTTAATTTTAGGTATATTTATTACTGTTTTTATGCTATTTAAGGGGTTTTATTAAGTTGGGTATTTTTACTGTTAATTGATGTTTTAGAGGGATACGTGCAATATGGGACATGTGCAGCATGGGATAAGTGTAATATGGGATAATGACAATGTGGGATTAGTGCAATACGAGTTATGTTTGTCTCCGAGCTTGATTACTTCTCTACAAGAGTCAAGACAGAAGTCAGACTACCAGAGCAAGAATTTTAGCTGAGGAAGCTTCTGCGATTAGAAGCGAAACCTCCTCGCGTCAAGCAACCCAGTCCAGTGGCAGATTCAAGCTTCTCTACTATGGAAATCACCTGAACAACTGAGAGCCTTCACAGAAACATTACTCAAAAATGTAATTGATTGATGATTTGATTACAAAAAATTAAAAAATGTCTGCAGCCCTAATAAAAAGCTGCACCACAGTCCAACAACAGCAGGACTGAAGTGATATCTCAGTCCATCGCAGCTGGAAATCATGCACTTCAGTCTGTGCGGTTTCTGTATAATACATCCTCAATTTAGACTGTAAATACTGTTATGGGAAAAGTTACACAAGTTGCTATAAAAAAATTTTTTTTTTCAAGAAATGTATATTCAAAACCCATTTGTACTTAGCCTATAATCCAGGATCAAGGCTAGATTTCTTCAGAAGAGGTTTAAATCATATTTATAAAACATGAAGAAACAGCGCTCACTGTAACAGATTAACAAAATGCAGCCTAAAGATGGACACAAATGCTTAAACAATTTAGCTGGTATTGGATTAAAAAAAAAAAAAAAAAGTGTTTTTAGATGCTATCAACTCAAAAGTCATAATGGCAATACTGGTTTCTATGTTACCTGAAAGAGACGCGTGACAACATGGACATAGGATCCAGCTGCAGCCACTAACATGCAAACTGCCAGACTGGAGTACACGTTCTTCAAGTGCACCTGGGTGGAATAAGAACTGCGGGAAGGAAGAAAAAAAATTTAAATAACCAGTTGCGAGCTGATGGGACCGTCACTGATTTTTAGTTGACAGAAGTACATGACTGCAAACACTGCACAGCAATCTACATCACAAAAAGCTTTCATACATTTGTGAGAACTTGAAGAGAGCATCAATATTGATGTTGCGGTCAAACACGTTCATGGTGGAATCGGTTCTGAAGAGATCTTTGATTGGATGACTGCACCTATGAGGGGAAAAACAAAGGCAAAAGGCAAATAAGCTGTTAGAAATTTTATTCTGTTGTGCTAAAATGCTGGGTTGGTGGACAGCAATAGTTAACTGTTTAAGTGATTTTCTAGGGGAAAGACTAACAGGTTACAATATTTAAACAAACTGTCCACAAGTTGGGACTCGAGAAGATTCCCATCCATTTGGAGTTTTTATAATAAATTGGGCTACTGCACCCCACATGTTCGGTATATACACCCACTTTTAAAATATCAATTTTGCCTTGGATTCTAATGCTTATTGTATGAAATGCTAATAACACCTCCTCCACGAAAAATTAACATTTCTGTTACCAAGTACCCTGATAAGCAGTAGAAGCAGCCATATCTCCACCTCACACACAGGCTTTATGGAAGCCCAGGCTGTGAACTTTGCCCATGAGTGAGTGTCCTGTATGTTGTAATTTAGGCCATTGCCAAAAAATACCATGAAATTTGGTGACATCATTTTTAGTCTTTATCATCCATCTGTAGTTTTCAGTATGGTCATTAGGTCAAGGAGGTTTTTTTGTGATTCCTTTAGATGAAAAATTTGTGACTGACCTAGAGCCAGTTCTGTGTTTTGTTTATTTATTGGCCTACTGGTTTTTGTCAAAAATGTGTTAATCTTACAAGTTAGGTACATCAGTTTGCTTACCAATGATGTAGCACAAATAGTTTCTACTGAATTTAATAATATCACCAAAAACATAAATTGCAAGGACTCATACAATACAGAAATGTGGTTATAATTACACAACATAATTAAGGTACAGAAAAACACTGTCTGACATTAGATCTCTACTGGTGGGTGTGTGATTGATACCCATACATTTTCTTTTATAGCAATTTTTTGTTAAAACAAGACTTCTCTCATGCCAAACAACTGTGAAAAGCTTGATTGCTTAACACAACCAAGGTTGTAAAAAATGAGCTAAAAAGTTAAGTGCAAAAACACAAGTTTGGGTTATGCTGTCTTGGGATGCAAGTCATCAACATTGGGATTGCCCCCCCAAAAAAAACAAAAACAAAAAACAAAACTCCATTATTGGATCAGCCCATGTGAACTCACCAGAGACATGTTGACTGACCCTCTCCAATTTGCCTCATACTTTCACAAACTAATGTTATTATTCCCAGTAAACACCATGCAAAATTTCAGCCTTATGTCTATTAGTTTTTGAGGTATTGGGCTTTAAAAATAGGTTGTCACAGATTTTACTCTAAAACCAGTTTTATTGTAAAAGATCCTATAACTTCTGAACTATTCATGCTACATGAATGAAATTTTCAGGACTTGTACTGTACTAAAGGTCTTTAACTACTATTAAAAAAATCCAAGTTATATATGTAAGTTTATAGCTTGCTGGAAACAGCAAAAATAAAGAAATAAATAAAATTCTGTATATATACAGTTGTGATCAAAGGTTTACATAGCCTGGCAATTTTTTTTTTTTTTGGCCATTTTTCAGAGAATATGAATGATAACAAAAACCTTTTTTCCCCACTCATGTTTAATGGTTGGGTGAAGCCATTTATTGTCATTTATTGGACTGTGTTTACTCATTTGAAATCATAATGACTAGGGGTGTCAGAAAAAAATCAATTCACATCCGAATCGCGATTCTTATTTATTACGATTCTGAATCGATCCAAAATGTCCAAGAATCGATTTTTAAAAAGCATTTTATTAAACATTTTCTTGCTTACTCGCTGCGTGTACTGTTTGTCAGGCAACGGCTTCCGTACTACAGCATCTCCGCAAGGGGCGGGGGGTCCGGTGTGCTTCAAACATTCGTGAGCTGCAGCTTAGCATGGCAGATGAAGAGCTAATTCAGCCAGCACCGTCTTTGCTGAAGGCAAATATTTGAGCGCATTTTGGATTTTATTATTTGCTGCGTAAGAAGGAGCTTGACATGACTTATGCAGTGTGCAAAATCTGCAAAATGAAAGTCAAGTACTTTGGAAACACTTCAAATCCGCAAGCCCACATGCGACGCTATCACCCAGCACTAAAAGAGGGGAGCAGCGGTCTCTGCCGACTACTGACCATTGCTTCGCTAAACTGCCAGCCAACTCTGAATGAGCAAAGCAGATAAGTAAATTTACATCTTTAGAATCACTTGATTAACCTTGTAAAGCTGCATTTTCTTAAACATACGAGGTCTGTTAGAAAAGTATCCGACAGCCCACAGCTGCTGAGAGCGCGCCGCGCTCCGAGCGCCGATCGACAGGCTGAAACAACCAGATCATTTCCAACTTGAAGGCTTTGTTGATCCGGGACGTCGTCTGACTTACACAAAAATGGCAGGAGACATGGACATCAGTACTTTTTTGGCACATTCCACTGTTACAGGCGTTTTTTTCATGGAAAGAAAAGCGGACGGATGCGCCACCATGCCGCGGCACAAACCACCTCCGTGTTGGTCTCACAGGACGGCTTTGAGATGGCCGTCAGTGGGTTTTCAGTCGTGTGACTAACCGAGAAATTGTGGATGAGTCTGGACATGCCAGAACATGTCCTGTGAGGCTTCAACACGGCGTTGCTTTGCGCCATGCGGCTCCACCGCGACGCGCGGAATTCCTCCGCACATCTGTCTCAATGTGCCGAAAAAGTGCTGATGTCCACGTCTTCTGCAATTCCTGTGCTAGTCAGAGGACGTCCCGGATAAAACACAGCATCCAGTTTGGAAATGAAAGGCACATTCCACTGTTACAGGAGTTTTTGTCATGGAAAGAGGAGCGGAGGAATTCCGCGCGTTGCGGCACTGCCGCATGGCGCAAAGCAATGCTGTGATGAAGCCTCACAGGACATGTTCTGGCATGTCCAGGCTCATCCACAATTTCTCAGTTAGTCACACGACTAAAAACCCACCGACAGCCGTCTGAAAGCCATCTCAAAGCTGTCCTGTGAGACCAACACGGAGGTGGTTTTGTGCCGCGCCATGAGCCGTACGGTGGCGCATCCGTCCGCTTTTCTTTCCATGAAAAAAACTCCTGTAACAGTGGAATGTGCCAAAAACGTACTGATGTCCACGTCTCCTGCCATTTTTGTGTACGTCAGACGACGTCCCGGATCAACAAAGCCTTCACGTTGGAAATGATCTGGTTGTTTCAGCCTGTCGTTCGGCGCTCAGAGCGCGGCGTGCTCTCAGCAGCTGTGGGCGGTCTTTAAACCGGCTGGAGCACTCCTTAATCTGTGTAATCCCCATAAAATCGTCCCTCAAAGCCATTTGAATTTTCCGAATGGTTACCACCTGGAGGTCTCTCACAGTTTCTGGAAAAAATTGATGCAGCAAAGCTCCAAATCGTTCAGACAATTATTCGTAATAAAAATCCGACGAGAGGGGTGGACCACTGCTCACACAAAGCCTGCTCACAGGCGAATGATGCAACCGACAGGCGTGAAAAAACTCACGTATGCGCACGAGGGTTCAAGCTTGGCTGACGCAATCACACATGACTGAAATCCATATGGTTTTTGAAAAAAATAAAAAGGTCGGATACTTTTCTAACAGACCTCGTAAACATTTTTAAAGTAATATAACTATGTGTCAGAGCTCTTTGAATCGAAAATCGATTCTGAATCGAATCGTCACCCCAAGAATCGGAATCGAATTGAATCGTGAGTTGTTGTACGATTCACATCCCTAATAATGACAACAGAAACTACCCAAATGACCCTGACTGAAAGTTTACATACCCCTGTCCCTAATGCTGTGTATTGCCCCCTTTAACATCAATCACAGCTCAGAGTTTTTTGTGGTAGTTGTGGACGAGGCTTTCTGATGGTAAAGCTTCCACTAAATGCGTCTTGGACTTTATTTACAACAATTACAACAAAATATAAACCGCTATCATGCACAGAAGTTTTTAAAGTTTCACTTGAGACAGCTGCTGATGAACTGAGTGAGGGAAGAAACAATGAAGCAGCAATTCACTTTGCATTTCATTTTTCACGTGTGGAAAATAATGTTGTCCTTCAAAACTCATATCACAAGATGTGAGGAACTGGAAATGCAGCCAGACCTGTTTCCCTGATCGTGCAGCATATAGTACCTGCGTAATGTGCACAAAGCCCAGTGAAGTGGTTATTACCTCCACTAATGTAAAATAAAAAAGTTTTCCTATCTGCAGAAATAACATACCGATATGTTTGTGAAAGTCTTATATTGGCTGATACTATCGACCAATATGTCAGTTGGGCTCTAGTTTTAAGTAGAAATAATACAGGTTTTTTTGTTTGTTTTTTTTTTTTTGCCTTGAGGGTCCTAATGACTTAACTTTTAGGTTCTGACAAAAGGAGATTTTGTTTTGTGGATCTGAACAATACTCTTCTCTTCAATGTCAAGTATATTGTTTAAACCTATTCAAATAGGATTTACATCTCAATTTGAAAATCTAGATTATTTAAAAAACAAAACAATATATAACTTATTTTGTGCAATACACCACTCCCCATAGCACACAGTTGTTAGTTTTATGAAGTTGATAGTGTTAATGGTGTCACAGTTATGCAGCTAGCATAATTGATATTCTGTGACTATGTGTGTTGTAAACTCTTCATTGGTATAGTGTATAGTATCTCAGCTTGTCAAACAGGATACTGGGTTTGATTCATATCAACCAACATTTCTTGTTTCAGTTATTCTTTGGGTTCATGTATCTCGGTAAAATTTGGGTTATTTGGGCTATTAAGTTTAAAGTTAGGGTAAGGGTTACTGTCATAATAACCTACCATTACCACGATATCTAGGGCCTTAATTTTAATCTTTTGGTTTCACTTTCAAATATGGCTCACGTAAATAACCACATCCAAGTTCATATGATCTGAGTGAACATCCAGCAATTTCCATTAAAAAAATAAATAAATAAACACACATATGAAATTCATCTTTTTCCTGACGTACTACTGTAAATATTTGTATAGTTGGAATTTTAAGCAATTAAGTAAGTTCATCTTTTAACTGTAACTGAAATGTGTATTTTGTAACATTGTACAAATAACCAACATATCAAACGTTCATTTACATAATGGTTCTGTTGATGTACTACCCTAGTCTTCACAACTAACAGCCCAAAACAAACAAATTTAACAAAAACAGATCGCGGATCAGATTATAAAAGAACTGCACAGTTCAGAACAGTTTATATCAAGATGCGTTACACAACAGCCACCGCTTGTCAATCATATTAACGGAGCGCAAAGGAACCCAAACTCAAAAGGTTTAACTGATATAACCAACACTGGTAGATATCAGACTAACCAGTCGGACAAAGGGTTGTTTTTTTTATTCTAAATCTCCAAATAACACGACGCGATCAGATTTAGCTACGCTAAGCTAACTAATGCTGCCAGCTAACCATTGCTATTCTGTCAACATAGCTCGACGTCTTGTCCACTTGTAGACCCAAATAACCAAATGCCAACGCCGTAAGTTATAACATAGTCACCTGTAGGCTCTCTTGAATTCCAAACTGCGGCTCTAGCTGTTTTTATTTTCGGCAGTTAGCTAAGCACTAAGCGTCCGTCAGCTCGAACCAGACCGTAGACTCCAACTGGTTGCTGATGTCACCGAGGCCACGCCCACAGAAGGCTGTTGTCGCAGAATAGAATTTTAAAAACTCGATATTAATAATATAATTGGGGGATCGCTCTTCCCATTTATAGAAGGAGAAACAAAGATTCTTACTCTATACGGGAAATAAGTTCAAATGAATATCGTGAATTAAAAACACTTCCTGGCATTTAAAATGGCCGACGGCTGGCGTTTAACCCACTGATCTGTAGAATCAAACATAATGTTCGATTTTTAACGCGTAGAACCCACATAGCCTGAATATATATAACATAAAACCACGAGGTTAAAAAGAAGCACACATCGAGCCTCAAGTAATCTTGATATAAAAATACAATCTTTTGTACCATATAAACTTAAACTGAGGTGGTATAATATCTGTCATAATTTTAAAAGAATTTACATCAGGTGAGAGTACAATGTGTTCAGGGAGGCTGTTCCACAAACATACAACTCTATTACTAAAACTAAACTTTCTAATATTAAGACGTGATCTTTTCACTTCCACAGTGAGTTCATGGCCTCTAAGGACAAGATATCTTCGTCTGGTAAATAAAGTATTGGGGTCTATTGCCTCCAAAACCATGTAGAATTTTATACATTTCAATTAGGTCACCCCAAACTCTTCTATCCTCAAGAGTTGTTAAACCTAATTCACTTAATCTTTCCTCATAACTCAAATTTTGCAACCCAGGTACTAATTTGGTTGCACGTCTTTGAACCTTTTCCAGTAACAAGTTATCTTTTTCAAAATATGGTGACCATACTTGTACACAATACTCAAGATGTGGTCATACATAACTTTTATACAAAACTAAAAATGACTCTTTGTCAATAAATGTAAATGCTCTCTTAATCATACCTAGAACACTATTAGCCTTAGCGGCAGCTTTGGCTATGTGTTTTGAGAAAGACAATTTGTTGGTAATTAAAACTCCTAGATCTTTTTCCTCACTTACAGAATTTAACATACTACCATTCATAAAGTACTCATGACATGGATTTTGATGACCTACATGTAATACTTTACACTTATCTTCATTAAAACCTAATAACCATTGTTTTGACCATAACATTAAATTGTTGATGTCTTTTTGCAAATTTTCTGAGTCAGCTATGGACAAGATTGGATGATACACCTTGGTGCTGTCTGCAAAGAGTTTACATTTAGTTGATATTGCACCAGGCAAGTCGTTAATAAATAGTAAATTAGGACCGATCCCTGAGGCACCCCACTAGTTACACTTAACCATTTTGACTTTGCATTGTTAACACATACCTGTTGTTTCCTGTCTCTAAGGAAATCTTCAACCCAATAACAAAGTTTACCAACAGTACCATAGGTCTGAAGTTTATAAATTAATCTATTAAAACGTGTCGACCACATACCCACAACTATGATGTATGGGAGAGGAAATGAATGTGTTAAAATGTATGATGACGTCTGCATTTTAAGGGGTCAACCAGCATGTTTTTCTCATGATTCAAGTATCCTGAAAATTTGGTTGTTGGTTGTTTTATGTCAGTTAGTCTGTTTTTATTTTTGATATACCAGTTTGAATTTAGCTTTCATATAATTATTTTATCCATTATTTGAGACGATGAACTGTCTGCCAGGAGCTAGATCTCAACAACCACTGATTTCCTAGAAATGAACCCTGACATGCATGCAATTTCAATAGATGGCACTTGTGTTATTTTTATCTAACTAAAAGCATGACATTTTCAGATGGTAAGATCTCAGCACTCATTTCATGGAGTTCCTTCAATATTTGATGTTATTCTGTAATGTCATCTGTCTGGGTGGTTGCAATCCAGAGCCCTCTTTTATCAGACTCTGCGTTGAAATGGTTCTAGATTCTGCTGTCAAAATAAAATTTAGTACTATGTCTCTAAGTACAAAGAAAAGAAAAACTCACACTTCTGTAGAAGAAACACCTTCAAGCCAGACTGAACGCTAAGGACAACCTGGAGAAAGATTATGCATAATGGAAATGTCCTTTTAGTGCAGCAGATAACTGAAACAATCCTTCAGTTGGTGATACAAGCATCAGATTTGGCATGAATGTTCTTCATATATCAGTGTTTAAGAAAAAAAGTGCTAGCCATGGCGGAGGAATCATAAAAGCAAAACTGGGTCTGGGTCATCGCTTTGTCTTCCAACACAACAACGACCCAAAATATACGTCACTCCTGGTGAAGAACTACCTCCAAAAGACCAAGCTGAACGTTATTGATTAGCCTGCACAAAGCCTTGACTTGAATCCAGTCTGTGAGGTGAGCCAAAGACCAAGGTCCAAGCCAGAAGATCATCAAATCTGGAGGAACTTGAGAGATGAGTCAAAAAAGAATGGGCTGGGATTCTTCATGAGACATTTCTGAGACTTGTTGAAAACTACAACAAACAGCTGCAAACTGACATCCAGCAAAATAATGCATAATTGACTATTAGCTTCAGGGGGTTAATAATTTTGACCCTGGTAATTTTTGTTTTTTATGAAATAATTTTATTTATGTGTGCAAAGTAAAATAATATAAGCTTCCAAAATAAAAATAGGATGTTTAGAAATGCTGTGTTGAAAATTCCTTGCTCTGTTAAAAAACCAGTTGGGGAAATTTTGAAGAAACATTAAATTTCATAGGGGGAGGGGAAGGGCTAAAAAATGTATTGTTCTCATGTGAATGCCTAATTGTTTTCTCTTTTTCCTGTACAAAATCACTCTTTAGATTAGAATTAACACAAGAAAGTTTTTGCTTCTGATATTTTGCTTGGTACAGTTTGAGAAATGAGCAACAAACATTTCAACAAGATATTACAGAATGTTATTTATTTGCAGATATTTGCTGCTGCACTAATAACTGTCACATATGGAAGTATTAATATTAAATAATTACTTAAGAACAAATTATTTAGCAATAATAACATATATATATATATATATATATATATATATATATATATATATATATATATATATATATATATATATATATATATATATACACACACACACACACACACACACATACATACACACATAACTCTCTCCACCACATGTGGATGGTGACATTTGGTTGAACAAGATTTTAGTCCAATAAATACATTATAATAAATAAAGTTCAGAAAGTACAGTGCTTCACTTTTTCCACATTTTATGTTTATTCCAAAATGGAGTAAATTTATTTTTTCCCTCAAAATTCTACTCACAACACCCCATAATGACAACATGAAAAAAGTTTTTTTTTTTTGCCATTAAAAAAAAAAAAAAAACTAAGAAATCACATGTATATCAGTATTCACAACCTTTGCTCAGTACTTTGTTTATGCACCTTGGCCAGCAATTAGAGCCTCAAGTCTTATTGAATATGATGCCACAAGCTTGGCGCACCTATCTTTGAACAGGTTTGTCCATTCCTCTTTGCAGCACCTCTCAAGCTCCATCAGGTTGGATGGGGAGCGTCAGTGCACACCTACATTCAGATCTCTCCAGAGATGTTCAATCGGATTAAGGTCTGGGCTCTGGCCGGGCCACTCAAGGACTTTCACAGAGGTGTCCTGAAGGCACTCTTTTAATATCTTGGCTGTGTACTTAGAGTCACTGTCCTGTTGAGGTCAACTGTGCTCTGGAGCAGGTTTTCATCCAGGATGTCTCTGCTGCATTCATCTTTCCCTCAATCCTGACTAGTCTCCCAGTTCCTGCTGCTGAAAAACATCCCCACAGTATGATGCTGCCACGTTTCACTGTAGGGATGGTGCCTGGTTTCCTCCAAACATGACGCTTGGCATTCACACCAAAAAGTTCATTCGTTGTCTCATCAGAATAGAGATTTTTGTTTCTCATGGTCTGAGAGTCCTTCAGGTGTCTTTTGGTAAACTCCAGGCGGGCTGCCATGTGCCTTTTACTAAGGAATGAGCTTCTGTCTGGCCACTCTACCATACAGGCCTGATTCATGGATTGCTGCAGAAATGTTTGTCCTTCTGGAAGGTTCTCCTCTCTCCACAGAGGAATGCTGGAGTACTGACAGAGTGACCATCTGGTTCTTGGTCATTTCCCTGACTAAGGTCCTTCTCCCTCAATCGCTCAGGGTGACCAGCTCAAGGAAGAGTCCTGGTGGATCTGAACTTCTTCCATTTATGGGAGGCCACTGTGCTCATTGAGACCTTCAAAGCAGCAGAAATATTTCTGTACCCTTCTCCAGATTTGTGCCTTGAAACAAGCCTGTCTTGGAGGTCTACAGACAATCCCTTTGACTTCATGCTTGGTTTGTGCTCTGACATGCACTGTCAACTCTGGGACCTTACATGTAGACAGGTGTGTGCCTTTCCAAATCATGTCCAATCAACTGAATTTATACCAGGTGGACTCCTATTAAGCTGTAGAAACATCTCAAGGATGATCAGTGGAAACAGGATGCACCTGAGCTCAATTTTGAGCTTCATGGAAAAGGCTGTGAATACTTATGCACGCGTGATTTCTTAATTTTTTTATTTTTAATACATTTCCTAAAACCTTTTTCACGTTGTCATTATGGGGTATTGTATGTAGAATTGTGAGGGGTGGGGATGTAATCAAAAAGTGAAGTGCTGTGAATACTTTCCGGATGCACTGTAATACAATATAAGATAGTGACCATCAAAACTCAGACTTACACTGGGACAAAAAGTCTGGCAAGTATGGTTATTTGATCATAAAGAATCACAAATAGGATGTCAAGGTGTTAAATGTTTTTTTAATCACATTCTCTGCTGAATTTTTTGACTCGGAGCTAAATTTTTTCATCTTATTTCTAGCGAGTGGGAGGAGTCAATTACTACAGTGCAGAAGCAGAGAGAATAGCTGCTACACTGGCACTCCTGGCAATTAACCCTCAGAGTATGGGCCATGGACCGCAACCAAATTATAGATGCTTTTACTTTTAACCACAACAGGCGCATTATGCTGTTATGAAGACATCAATGGCAGGTGAAAGATTTCCTCTCTGCCTGCCGTTGGCATTTTTTTTTCCCCTTAGGCTATAAACTATGTGTAGGTCTGTGGATATTTGTATTGAACAGTACCCTAGTTTTGTGTGTGATTTTGCTCATTCTGCCTGTTGTCAGTGATTGTCACAGATGAGAACACGCGATGTGTGTGGTCTGTCCAAAAAGTATCAGACCTTTTTATTTTTTTCAAAAACCATATGGATTTGAATCATGTGTGCTTGCATGAGCCAACCTTGAACCTTCATGCGCATGCGTGATTTTTTTCACGCCCGTCGGTTGCATCATTCGCCTGTGAGCAGGCTTTGTGTGAGCACTGGTCCTCCCCTCTCGTTGGATTTTCATTGCGAGGTGGAACATTTGGAGCTTTGCTGCATCAAATTTTTCCAGAAACTGTGAGAGACAGCCAGGTGGAAACCATTCGGAAGATTCAGACGGCTTTCGGTGACGATCCTATGGGCATCACACAGATTGAGGAGTGTTACAACCAGTTTAAAGACGGCGCACAATGGCGGAGGGTGCACCGCGCTCCGAGCGGCCATCAACAGGCTGAAACGACCAGATCATTTCCAAAGTGAATGCTGTGTTGATCCGGGACGTCGTCTGACTACCAGAGAAATTGCAGAAGAGGTGGACATCAGCACTTTTTCGGCACATTCCAGTGTTACAGGAGATTTTGTAATGAAAGACGTGCGGAAGTTGGAAGTCTCACAGGACATGTTGTGACATGTCCAGCTCTTACACAATTCCTCGGATACTCACTCAACTGAAAAGCCACCGAAAGCCGTTTGAATCTTCCGAATGGTTTCCACCTGGCTGTCTCTCACAGTTTCTGGAAAAATTTGATTCAGCGCTGCTCCAATCGTTCAGACATTTTCCTCGAAATGAAAATCCAGGCGAATGACGCAACCGACAGGCGTGAAAAAACTCACACATGCACACGAAGGTTCAAGGTTGGCTCATGCAAGCACACATGATTCAAATCCATAAGGTTTTTGAAAAAAATAAAAAGGTCTGATACTTTTTGGATAGACCTCGTATGTGCCCGTGAACATGGCAGAGCCGTCGTGACACATGAGCCCTTATTTCATAGCATCATGAAAATGTCAAGCTCCCCCATAGTACCTGCAGAAAAGAAAATCTCTGGAGCCGCCACTGATTACTACCTAAACCCTAATCAGAAGCAGACTTCTGAATTCCTAAGTAAATTTCACAAAATAACTAACCATAGAATGTACGGCACTTCAGACAAACAATAAACCTTATCGGAGTACTCAACTAATACACCTCGTCAGAGCTTTGTATTATTACTGACATTTCTAAGTGCAAGTTGGTAAATTCCACACACTATGTGCAAACGTTCATACACACTGTTTAAACACAAATCTGTGCATAGGAACAGTTGATAAATGAGGCCGTATAACTCAAGGTAGTTCTGTGGTGTCATGGATGTGGCTTCCAGATGTGGGTATTAATCAGGATTTAACAAGGCCTTGACCTTTTTCAACTTTAGTATAACCACTTAAAAAAAATAACGAAGCATAAATAGTTCAACATCAAGTCTTTGAAACAGAAAAATGCTTATTTGATGGTTCATGAAATATTTATGTTTTTAGTGTTATAGCACAAAAAGGGCAGTAAAATATAACTTTTCTCATATAAACTGGTAGCACCTTGTGTTGGATTATGGTCTGATTAAATAGACAAAATGATTTTTTTTTTACTTATTTTTATTGCAAAACAGACAAAATGTAACTCTCTCGATATATTGGCCACCACACCTTGTACATATTTTTGATTTTGTGTCAATTTATTGACGAATATCCTGGAATTGCATCAGACATTTAACCTCGTACAAATACCACAATATCCAGCTGATGAATAGCTAACACAAACACAACCTTGTTGATGCCTGCATCTTAAATTTTGGGCTCTTTGATTTATTATAATCTATTGAATTACCTGCGTCCAAAATACAAGTTTTTTGACACAGATACAATGGCATGGTTAAACAAAACAGCAGCCTCAAAGTAGACATGACTGAAATACAAAATGTTAAGTACTCGACAATACAGGGTTTGGCCAATAAATATATATATAAAAAAGTCTCACATAGTTTAAAAACATCTTATGTGACATTTTGAAGTGTTGTGCTGCAAGTACCACAGCCACATGGCATTACACTTGCTCTTGACAGTGTTTTCTCATGCTCAGCATGACACATCAGAGTGTGTAGGCATATAATCTCTGTTTAAGCAAAGCACTATTCTCTGAAATTCAAAGGCACAGTTTTCAGTTGTCGGACTGTCACTATAACACAATCACAAGTTTTGTCATAAAGCAATAAAAAACATAAGAGCAATTATTAAAACTAAACTGAAAACTGAGGCATTACTGATCAGTCTGTGTACCAACTTATTCCAGCGTCTCTGCTCTCAGTCTTTAAAGAAATTCTGCAGGAAAGACTGAGCCACTCTGACAACTATCAATCTGACACTGACTGTAATATCAATCCTATGGAAATTATAATGCTCAAAATAAAGCACAAACGAGTAAAAGACATTTGTTTAGCTGCTCATTTAAAGATAAATATAAGGCTAATGTTTATAGTTACTGTTGGGCTACTCAGTGGGTGCTGTCCATGCCATTACAGACCTATTTTACATAGAAAAACCATGTTAACCATTTAAAAATAGATTTCCTTATGAAAGTATAGAAAATTAAAACAAATGTATAAAATCTGTTGAAATTTCAAAATCTGATTTCTTGTTGTTCTTTAAAGGCACAATAATGTAAAACTGTGGCCACTCAGACCACACGCACCTCTGCCAAAACTATCAGGTTATCAGCAGGATAGACGTTTGATGTCTCAAGGCAGATTTTTGAAACACATCTGATCTCACAGTGAAAGAAAATAAGTGGCTGGTCCAGATCACAACCAGTGTGTGAAGTCAGGGCAGGAAAGCCACAAATAACTGCTTTAATAATCATAATTTAGCACCGTTCTCGCTTTCACAGATATGCATTCTGGCATGTGATCGTCACGGTTTCCTACGCATATGATCTAGCGTACCATGTTATGATGTAATGCACTAAGCTTGTACCATGTGATGCGTACAAAATAAACAAACAAAAAACATGTTTAGGGAACTATTTTTTGAGAAGGCCAAACAGCTGTGTAAGCTCTTTAATATCTCTGATTTTTTTTTTGGCCAACAATTATATCTATTGCTTCTGAGACTAGTATGATCAAAAATTTATGATTGCTGAGGTGAATCATGTTACTATTTCACATCAAATTCAGATTTTGTAGCAAAATACAACAATTGATCTAAGTTAACTTTTTATGTGTGCTATATGCATATGCATGTTGCTATGTTACCATAGCAACATGCAGTGTTGCTATGGTAACTCTCACCGAGTCTGTCTGGACCAGCTCTTCTCTGCTACTCTTTCTGTGCGCTGCTCCTGTTACAGACGTTGTATTTAAGATAAAAGTAGCGCGTGGACACCGTATACTTTTACACGATTCTCATTTGTTGACTGAGCTTCATTCATGAAGTCCATGGTGTGACTGAGTAACACAGTGAGGGTCAGTGTAATCTGCGAACAACAGCTCAGTTATTTAAGGCGCAACATTGAAAAAAATTTGTCAGTCTTGCTGAACACTTTTAATCACTAGACTGACAAGATTTTTAACTAGACATTTGTCTAGCAGGGGAAAATATCAACTAGACATAGGTCAAAAGTTACTGGTCCATATCTTTGGACCAGTGGATTTCTCTACTCCTGAACCCACAACAGAAGAGTGCCCATGCTAACACATTAACACCGAGGTGAGTACAGAAAACCCCCCAGTGATGTTACAACAGGTACAACAACGTTTTGGGTCCAACAGAAATGCAAAGTTTTATCAAAGTATGTCAAAGATCACAACAAAAACAAGATTTTTTTTTACATGTCCAGCCACAGTTAAAAGAAGACCAGAGTGCAAAGATGGAATATGGTTCGCCGAGGTTGCGCTCCCAAACCCTTTAAGATTTTTCAAGTTGAAGACAAGAATTTAAACCTTGGGATCCATATCCATGAAAGCGAGAACGGAGTTTTAATGAATTGGTTGTGGGACATTGGATGGTGTTCACTACTGTTTGTCAGCACTGAGCATCAGCGACAAGGCCTCAGACTGGAGTCTACAGTTTGGCTTAAAACCACAGACTTTGTATGTCAAACACTTGGCAATTCACAGACTCAGCAGAATTACAATTTTCCAAATAGTCTGTAGATGCTGGTTCCAAAAACAAAACAAACAAAAACACCCAAGTATCTATTCTACAACTATTATAGTTGCAGACATTTCAGGTTGCAGTTCTAACCATATTTCAGCATGTCCATTTAGGACTAATGTCCTCTAAGCTGGTCTAGTCGTGTGTATATGTTATCAGCTTGACTTAGTTCTTCAAACACAGGCAGAAGGTTGAGCAGTTCAGCGTCATCCACATCATCAAACCATGACACCACAGGAACCTGTGAAAAAACAAAACAAAACAACACAGCTTAGTAACACCTAAGACTCAACAAACTCTACACATAAACTATATACAGTGCATCCAGAAAGTATTCACAGCACTGCACTTTTCCCACATTTTGTTATGTTACAGCCTTGTTCCAAAATGAATGAAATTCTTTTTTTTTTCCCCTCTCAAGGTGGTGTGTGTGAGATGTAGCAAATGTCACTTTGCCTATCAGGGTTTGTGTTTTTTGAATACAGCTGTAATCGTGGGACATTTCTGTGTCAGTCATAAATTCTGCTAAAACAAGGAGAATATACATTTCTCCATGTAATGTGGAGTTGCATCAGGAAAGGTATCTGGCATAAAACTTGTGCCAAAACAACATGCAGATTCATCCTGAATCTGTTGTGGCGACCCCGAGTGAAAACAAGGGAGCAGCCAAAAGGACTTGCTATATATTAAATATCAAATATTTGAAAATGTAAAAGGCATTACAAATTGATCTGGCACAATAAGATCTCTTTAACAATTATAGGGATACTGGATAAAGGGCCATTTCATTTTTTAAAATATGCCCACTGAACATTAAAATCTGGATGAAATATCATTATACAAACATTTTTAGATGGTTTTAATCCTGTAAGAGTGCCATGTGGCTGTTTAAGTAATGATCTTTAAAGTCTAATTAGCATCAGAAGAGATGTTTACACACAAAATTTCCACATTTGAGATATAACGATGACAGTTATTAAAGCAAGTTACTTTACTGTGGAAAGTGTTTAACACCTACGTGTGTTGCTGATCAGGCAGAAACATTAGGCTCTTTTACTGCTTGTGTTGGAGAACATTAAGACAATCCATGTGTTGTGGATGTACTGATCGCACTATTTTTCCTTGGTGCCATTTAAAAATAAAAACCTTCTGGTCTGCTGCTGTTGTTTAAACCGTGCAAAAAAGATTCCAAAGACATCTAGACCAGTTATTGCAAAATGATCAAAGTGTGATTAATCTAGCTTTTAAAAAATTAACGCATTACAGGTGCTGTATTTGCTAAATTTTGCACACACACACAGCGACTAAAAAGATTTACTTTTTTATTATGTTGTGTTAATGAATGTTAAATTAGGTTAAATTAATTTTTACACATATATTACACACACTCACTCATCTTCAACCACTTACTACAATTAAGGGTCACGGGGGGGGGGGGGGGGGGAGCCTATCCCAGCAATCATAGGTGATGAGGTGGAGTACACCCTGGACAAGATACCAGTCTGGGCCACACATAGACAGACAAACACATTCACACCCGCACACACACCTATGGACAACTTAAAGTTAACTATAAGGCAACAATACCGCAGAAGCAGTCAGACGAGTAACCATTGTCAAATAGATCCCTTTCCATTTGTCTTTTTTACCCATGATGCATTGCGAGATGCCATTTTGTTGGGTAAGCCGCTGTAAAGCTGAAGCTGGAAAGTACAAAGTGTCTTGAAAAAATGCTGTCAATGCCCCACGTACGCGATCAAGATTCTTTGGATGAAGCTACATCTACTCGCTACAATGAGAAGCTGAAGGCGAATGATTGCATCGATTGTTACAAGATAGAAGCTGATCTAGATGGTCACAGACTCACTAAATCATTTGTGCAATTGTGTCTGCTGATCACAGGTGGGTGAAGAAGAAAACAGACAAACAAAAAACAATAATCAGAGTGCTCAAAATGGAATGGTAAATGGAGAGTTAAATGGCCAAATTTCAGTTTTCGAGCTTGCAATTGTTATATTATTACATCATATATTACTTTAGTCATTTCAGAATTATCAACAAAAAATACATACCTGAGATGAAATGCTCAGAGCACACTTTGTAAAGCTGTTAGCTCGGATGGGGTTGAAATTTGCTCCGTTGAGCCGAACTAACCACAGCCTGCGCTTATTGCGAGAAAGCTCCTCGGTCCTTTCTCCTTGATGTGTAACAATTCTTGGGATGTGCAAAAAATTTGAGTGAACTCTTGTCTGTATTGATCACCCATAAATTAAACAGTGTCTCACTTTAGCACTACCTGGCGCTTCACGGATCACCGGTGCTCGCTTTCCGTCTATGATCACTGCCACACAACATGGCAGCTCACTAGAAATCATTGGTAAGCATGTCCAGAATGGAAAAAGGTCTATAAGCCTGCCTTCAGGAACTGCCCTATTGGGATCTCCTTAGCATCATCATTTTGTTTTATTCTGTTTGTGACTTCCAACTTGTGTGTGCTGATTTTTTTCTGCAGACCTTCACATATATTTTAAAAGACTCAAGCTATGACACTTCCTTTGAATGATTTGAATAAAATGTCAGTTACTCGTGATCACAAACAGCACGTCTTTTTTCTACACGGAGATGACGGATCATTGTGTAGGAAATCAAATGAAAACTCACAGCATTTTTAGGATGAAAGATATAAGAGGCAGGAGAGTTATCCAGGATGAGTGTCTTGTGGAGGTCTCTGCCCAACCGACTCAAATCTTTCACATAGAAGCCCTGGTGGAATACACATGATTCTCTGAATAATCGGGCTCGGAATACACCACAGTGATCCAGCAGGTCCGTTACTGGGTCTGCATACTGACAGAGATTGGAGGAAAAACAGAGAGCCGGTGAGGCAAAGGCAAGAGAATGTTTGGTTTCCTGGGTACAGTAGTGTTACACTAATAGCTTAGGGAGAAAAAAACATTCAAAATTACTCATGAAAGATTTTACAATGAAAGAGGGTGTGTAGTCTCAGCATGTTAAGCAAAAACAGGGCATGTAGTCATCAAAACAAATCTGACAGATCAAATCAATCAATTCAATCAATTTTATTTATATAGCGCCAAATCACAACAAACAGTTGCCCCAAGGCGCTTTATATTGTAAGGCAAGGCCATACAATAATTACGTAAAAACCCCAATGGTCAAAACGACCCCCTGTGAGCAAGCACTTGGCGACAGTGGGAAGGAAACATTACATCAATCCAAAGGGTGTTAAGTAAAGTATGAAGTACTGTTACAGGATCAGTCCACAGTAAAGTACCTTGGCAAGACTGGCTGTAAACAGCACACATTCAAACAACTCTCCCATTCTCTGCAGGAACTCATCCACATACGGCCTCTTCAGTACATACACCTGGAAAAACAAAAGCACCTGCTATAAAGTTTTCATGCTACACCTGTAAATAATTGGCGTTTAAGTTGTTTGCTTGCTTCAATCCAAATGCTGAACTTATGTCCAACAGCAGGCTGCTAATGGCCCATTCCTGAAACAAGTAATCAAGAATAGGCCGTGCCAGCGTTAACCAGCCTATCCTGGATTACTTGAACCAGGCAGAGGCCCCACAGAGAAGTCCATAGTAACGGCAGTCAAATAAACAGTCCGATGCTATTTAAACATTTTTCTCAACATGTTCTTCATTAAGAAAGCCACACATACAGCATCATTTAGTCATGAAATTTCAGATGAGCTTGGCTGAAATTTGTCCTTTTCTTGCTGATGCCTCTGTGTCCATGTTCAACATCTGGCCAGTAGAGGTCTCCATGAACCCGCAATAACAAACCTGGCTGATTGGTGGAGACCCATCCCTTTTCAGCTCAGCAACCGCTGCGCACACACACATATATAGGCAAACACCAGCTCTCCTCCCATCCACAGCAAATACACATATGTATGTATGTATATGCATGTGCTCCGTGTTTTACCTGGTGTGTGGTCCCCTCTATCTCCACTGGAACGATGAAGTCTGCATTACTAATGGGCTGCAGGGGGGAACAGAGAGGGAGATGGTTGGCATGCTCGTTCACATGAGCTGCGCCGTGTACATTCACATGGCATTACATAACAGCTGAACACGGAAACAGACTCCACTCTGCTGCCATAAATCAGTGCACAGCCTACACAAACTGAATACAAAACTCACTTGTTGTCCTCTCACACTTGTAACAGTTTTTCTGAAATTGACAAAACTCTCAGATTAATAATCAATCGCAGCAGATCCAGACTGGTGCACCGCTTATCTTAACAGAACTTTCCCAGATGTTACATAAGCATGTTTGTTATTTAAAGCAAAACATAAGACGCTTACACCAAAACTGAAGTTCCAGCAGTACACCCAAGCTACGGTGTCAAAAATAGCATTACTAAAAACACAACAAAAACAAAATAAAGGTTTTATAAATAAATAAAACTGAACAAACACACGACTGCTTTGATACCTTAAATGAGCTGTGCACCAGAGTCTCATCCAGATCTATGACCACACATATCTTGCCTTGGTCCTGGACCTTCACCTCAGGCAGGAGGCTGGGTTCATACTGCTGAACAGACACACAAACACTTTAATGGTATGGAACTGCACATGGGCTTACATCATTTCTCATGCCTCTATCACGTGGGATTCATACGCTAATAAAATCTTATGACAAGTACCCATGAGAAATTAAATAAAACTCTGGTGTGAAGGTGCCTGGTGACTCTTTGCTGTCTTAAATCTATTTATTTATTGTTTTGTGGCAGCTGTTGATTCACAATGAGAGGCAAACAGGGGGTTGGGGGTGCCTTATTTTATTTATGATACATGCCCCTATGTTCCAGTCATATGTGTCACATGCTATGACATTAATTTCCTATGGTTGCTACAAGCTGACAAGGAAGAAGGGAACTGACAATCTGGTGAGAAGTAACAACATCCAAAATGGTGGCAGCTATCATTACCATGCCATGTTGTTTAAATTCTCCCTTTCCAAAGTAAAAAAAAATGTTCTAAAAATAGATCATTAGAGTTTGCAGTCAGTTTTAAGACAGTACTGGGTCATAAATAAGTTCCCATCACATAATTCTTAGGGGCCTTACTAGTTAGTTAACTACCACGGTCCAGTCACCACAGTGGCACACCATGCTAGCTTATTACTATATTAGTCCATTCTTGATAACTCTGCCATACCAAAGTATAAATATATAAATTGTTTTAAAAACAGAGCTAGGCAATAACTGGCCTAGAAGAGCTAGGCAGAGTCAACACATCTCATTACGAGCACAGGTAAAATTAAATTATTTATTAATATATTACATAACACAGCCTTGACAACGAGATCAGACTGTGATAAAGACATAAACAATCCCCCAACCCACACAGACAATTTTCATTAAAACAGAAAATATAGCTTAATCTCATCAGTGGCGATGCTTATTTAGCTTGTCATGGGCAGTAGTGTGCAAAACAATAACTAGGTACTACAGATGCTGTTTCCTGATCAGCTCTGACAGTCCTCAAAACCAACAAACATGAAATCTCATTAAAGTGACCCTTGGTTTGTATTGGAGCTCTAATCAAACTGACAGTATTACCGGCACGGTCAGCCATGCACCGCGTGGTTCCAGGCTTTATTTTTTCCTTCCACCTCAGCAATTACGAGGCAAACAATACACCAATCTCTACCAGCTCTTCCAGCCTGCTTAAAGAATTGATAGTCACTCTGTTTTATCTTTCCTGGAGTGATTCAATATCAGCAAATTGTAGTGGATAGCTTTCAGAACACCTGCCATGGTGGCTTTAAAATGCCGTCAGATAAAGAATAAGCGCATTGTCACAACAGCATATTTAGCTTAGAACAAAAGACATGAAAAGTCTTCAAACATTTTCTTTGGTGTATGTGTGATGTGGAAGTAAAATGAACAAATAAGGCAGGACTCAACTGTATTCAGATTGTTTTCAGCAGTGTGAATACCACTGGGATAAGAACATGGTTACCTTGACAACCGCACCATTTTCCTGTGACTCCAGCAAGGTCTGCTGGGAAGGTGGCGATGGTTTTGGTGGTGGTTTGGGGCCATCCTGAGCTTGGAGGCAACACAACAGTGCTTTGAAGATGTTACAGCTCCGTGGCTGTTTCAGGGCAGACCGGCTCACCTGCCCTGTTTGGCAATGACACACACACACACACACACATACACATACACACACACAAAAGATTTAGATAAGAAAATCAATTATACTATATGGAGTGAGCACTCAACCTACACGCTACACTGACCTCGTATCACCTACTATTCATTTTTAACATTTTCTTTTTCACCACAAAGAATGAAAACCTGATGCAAATATTCCAATACAAATATTGATCTCTAAAGACAAATCAGCTGCAATGGGAATGGGACTTGCATGAAAAATTCAGCAGGAGCTTATTTTCTTTCCTAAAGGCATCCAACCAGATGTCTAGAGGGATGGCACAGCCTGCACATGAAATCTGTTTTTAATGGGCCTGCCTCTGCTGCCGCCGCTGCTGCTGGAAATGGCTGGTACATGTTATATAATCACAGAGGGCGGGAAAACCCACAGTACCTTCAATAGAAAACACAGACAGAAAACATTCCAACCATTTTTAACTCCAAGACCTTTCAGGAACTGCTTGGCAGGCTGAAGCCAACCAAATCAGCCAAGCAGTCACACTTCAATACCCTGTGCTCGGCTTTGATCAGTCGTGGCAACAATGGGTGTCAAAGCTGCATGCAGTAATAAATGAAAGAGGGAAACATTCTTGATGGGTTTTAGCCATGCAAGCCCCATCCAGTGCATTTGGTGCGAGGACGGGCAAAAAGAAGCAGAATTTACAGCCTTCAATAGAATGTAGTCAGAGAATGTAAACTGGATCTGACCTTACTACAAATTGAAACTGTTGATACAGTGTGACAGGCACATATGCCCTCAGATTACAAGATGTTTGGACTATAATCCACAATGTTCACATAACCATCAGTGCTCTGAAGACATAATGCAGCCACATCAATAATCATGTTACATAACAGCATGTTTAAGGGACAGAAAATACAGGATCCCGATTTACTAACACTCCAGATGCAAACCACAGCCTTTCTTTGGACATGACGATAATCTTTAATGCAACCCACCTCATATGTAACCAATGAACGTGTCTCATAACTGCCAGCCACTGCAAATCTGAGGTGATTTCCCCAGAGTAATAATTATTAGTGCACATCTCTCGGTGCATGCAAAAGAAGCAATCCCGCTCAGAAATAAAACAGGACTCAAACACAGTGTGTTATTTAATCTAGCAAAACAGTCAGTGCAAAAATACATTATAGATTGATTATCCAGCCAATCACAGCGTGCTTTAAGCAAAGCACACCGTAATATTACCTGCAATCACGCATTATGCTCCTAAAGAGGAGAGGAGTTGGAATCAATGAGCAAACAACGAAATCTTTGAAACGGCGCTACAATGGGCGTGTGCAGAGGGTGTGTGTTTGTGCATTCCGCTGTCAATACCGCAGCACCTGGTGTTCTTCTAAAGCACAAAGCATATCCAGCACACATATGATCCACGCCATGCACACAACCTCTGCTGTTTATCGATTAATCAACACAAAAACAATGCAACAGTTTTCTGTTAATGCCACTCTCGATGACATGTTTAACCACTCAAATAATAATAAATGCGAACAGGGCTTACCGTGGTGTGCCAGGTAGTACAACAATATGGGATGGTGCCAACTGAACACACTGTTCCAGATCGAGAAATTTATTACGAACAACCAGGCACACGTTTAAAAAACAAAAGCAAAACCAACACAAAACAATATAGATTTGTCCAGAAAGAGGCCTAGCTGCAGAATCAAACTGACAAAATGGGGATTAGAAAGAACTGTGCGTATAGGGGATGTCAACTTGTGCACAAGTTTTATGTCCACCACTGAACGCACAATTTAATCAGCAACAAAAGCAGAGTATCTCCAGTGTTCGAGGATTATTTTAAATATTGTGTTGTTGGCGCGCGCGCTCAGCTGTCACACTACAACAGGCTTTTACGACTATTAAAAAAAAACAAAAAAAAAAACGATCAGCTGAAATAAGAATGGCTTTGATCCCATTTTAAAACACAAACGCGCCGCGTTCCTCACCTGTTTTCGTTGACACTTGGAGGTCTTCTTTCTGCACTTGGGTGATAACAGAACTTTCCATCTGACAATCACGGAGCCCTCACAAGCCTCAAACGGTGTCCGCGCGCACCGACGGGCATCCCTCATTGGCTTTTATTGACAAACAAACAGACTCGATTATTCACCGACAGCAACTCTGCTTATCCGCAGGCGCGCCTCACAGCAACCGTTTAGCCGCTTCTTCTCCTCCTTTCTGGGCTCCTCTCGAGGAAGGCACTCGGGTAAGAGGCGCGGTGTGTTTTGGGGAGTTTATCGGGTTTCCCTTGATGTCCACCGTCCTCAGTTTTTTGCACCAACAACATGGAGAATCCAGGCGCGAGGAGGAAAACAACCGAGGAAATGGGGCAAGGGAAGCCGGTTTCAAGACCGCCCTTACTACAGATAAACAACATCGTCCAAAATGTCATAAACACCGGCGAAAAACACCAGGAAATGGTCTCTAAGCCGGGCTTCGTTATAGAAAATAGGATTCCCAGACGCACCTACGTATAAAATGTTAGTTTTGTTAATCTCCGAGGCTTTGTTTTTCTACTGTAGGGACTCCGCGGGCGCCTTGAAACCGTCTTTACCACTGATTGGACGGCTGGGGGGAAGGTGGGCGTGGCCAAAGCATTCCTCCCCGTGCTGCGCGCTCTGCACCGGGCACATTCCAGCGCTGAGATCACGTTTATGCGAAATGAACATTTAACATGCGTAAACCATACATGCCACAACAGCAATCCTTTTATTTTTTTTATCTTAAAATCATACACTAGTTTTACGATTTAAATTTTTATTCATCCTTAATTGGAGTAAGCGAGTATAGAAAATAGATGGATGAATTTTTACTCGCTTTCTTCGTATCTGTTGATCTATTTTCAAGTTGTATTTTTATTGTATTTATGTTTTTATTTTTGTATCTTTTATAAAATGTTTTTAACAAGATATTAATTTTGCATTGACGCCTATAGTGAATATTTTCCTCAGCGGGACTGTGCAGCATTTTGTCATTTTGGATCTTGCCAAAGTCCAAGATGGGAATGAGAGTAAATACTTATTTCTTGCAAACAAAACATTAAATTAACACAATGCATTAAATTGAAATATAAAAATAAAAACGGAAACACTGGTGTAGAATAAAAAGACACTTGGAAATACTGAAGTAAACTATTAGTGTGGATTTTTTTTAACTTGTTGAATGTAAATTCCAATACAGTACAAATAATATACAAGCAACTGTGTCATCGGTGACCACTCCAACCCTGTGATTAGTAACAAGGCTTCACAAACTAATTAGTACATAGGTGTCAACCTGACTCCAGAAGGGGCAAAGAGGGTGCAGGTTTCTTTGTAACCATGCACTAACTCCACCAGGTGATACAAAGAAACCTGCACCCTCTTTGCCCCTTCTGGAGTCAGGCTGACACCTATGTTAATAGCTCTGTCTGTCTTTATTTCATGATCATTGTGCATGTTAAAAGATGGCAACATGCTCGCTCCTCCTCACTCATGTCAGAACACAAAGTTCAGAATGGAATATGCTGCAGGTTTTACAAAACTAGAAATTTTGGAGACACTGACTGAGTCAATTATTCCTATATGTTTGCCCTGTTAGTCTTATATGTTAATGCAAGTGTTCTCAAATTACTGACAGTCCAAAATAACATCAACAATTTGCACTTTTTTGACATTCCAGCCCCTCATTCTCTTTCTCATTTATTTCCTTTGATAAAGCCTCATAAGACAGTAACAGTCAAGGTGTGTTGTGCCTCACTTATATGTTCTTCATTTAAAATGACAGTGTAAATCACGGTCTTCAGTTAAATACATTATTTTTGTGATGTTGCCTCTGTTTGCCACCACAATGGAGTTGAAATTAAATAATCAAGAGTGAAAGGAGACAAGACTGTTAACTTTAATTCAAGAACTTCAACAAGAATATCATGTTAATATGTACAATCACTCCATTTTCAGAGTACATAGGTACAAATGAATTATGAGGATCATTATCCTGAGTGTCAGTGAAAAGGTGATAGCAGGGTATTGTTTTCAATCACAACGTGTGTCTATGGACAAGATACTGGAACTCAAAAATGGCTGGATGGATTTCCTTCAACCTTGGTAGGAGAGTGACTTGGATAAATTATCTAGAGGTAATCAGATTTTGGAGTTTTGTCAGTTGTCAAGGCAAACTTGGACCACAAACAACACATTTTTATGTATGCATATGGGCACTTTCACATTAAACGGTACCCAAAATGTGTCACAGAGGGCCAGAAATAAAGTATACCCTGTTTAGAAAATGTTACTTATCATAGAAAAAAAATTCCTAATAAAAGCAGAAATGTATATGCCATTGGACTACATTCATCTCCCCCAAAACCCCTTCCGAAACTGGTGAAATGTGAAATGTTTGAAAAGGGGACATCGCAGCAATAATTAAGACACATGATTCTGACCTCAGGTGAAACCATGTTCCTTCCACTGTAGCCAGGAATGTGTGATGTGAAGTGTCTTCCAAACCATCAGTATGTACAATGAAGCAAATAGGTATTTGATCCACTGTTAATTTTGCAAGTTTTCCCACAAAGAATGGAGAGGTCTGTAATTTTCTACCATTTCTCACAGCATTTCATGATTTCACATCACAAAATATACATTAATCTATTGGTTTATGATATTGTAATGAAAAGTGCCACATTTTCGTAATGGGAGCACAAATTCATTCTAATACATTCTGTGATGGGAGCGTGAAATGAAAAGTGATGCGGGGGGGGGGGGTGTCTGGAGAGGTTATGGTTAAGGTTAGGGGAAGGGGTAGGGATGGGGGTTAGGTTATGGCTATGGTTAGGGGTAGCGTTAGTAATTGTAAGATAAAATAAACAACCCTGTCACAAAAATGTGACTAATTTCATGACAGGAGCACAAAAAAAAAAAAAACCTTGTGAGACTGGGTTGGTAAATTTTATCAGAGGTACACCTTAACTGTTAGAGACAGAATCTAAAAAAACTCAGAAAATTCCATTGTATGATTTTTAAATAATTAATTTGCATTTTATTGCATGAAATACGTATTTAATCACCTACCAACAAACAAGAATTCTGCCTCACACAGACCTGTTAGTTTCTCTTTAAGAAGCCCTCCTATTCTGCACTCTTTACCTGTATTAATTGCACCTGTTTAAACTCGTTACCTGTACAAAAGACACCTGTCCACACACTCAATCAATCACACTCCAACCTATCCACCATGTCCAAGACCAAAGAGCTATCTAAGGACACCAGGGACAAAATTGTAGACCTGGCTGGGATGGGATACAGGACAATAGGCAAGCAGCTTGGTGAGAAGGCAACAACTGTTGATGTAATTATTAGAAAATGGAAGAAACACCAATCTTCCTCAGTCTGGAGCTCCATGCAACATCTCGCTTCGTGGGATAAGGATGATTCTGAGAAAGCCCAGAATGACACAGAAGGAGCTGGTCAATG
Source organism: Thalassophryne amazonica (assembly GCF_902500255.1). Classification (NCBI taxonomy): domain Eukaryota; kingdom Metazoa; phylum Chordata; class Actinopteri; order Batrachoidiformes; family Batrachoididae; genus Thalassophryne; species Thalassophryne amazonica. The sequence continues at coordinate 38,104,428 of NC_047108.1, read as the reverse complement.
ACCTGAAGAGAGTAGGGACCACAGTCACAAAGACTACATTAGTAACACACTACACCGTCATGGTTTAAAATCCTGCAGGGCACGCAAGGTCCCCCTACTCAAGCCAGCACATGTCCAGGTCTGTTTGAAGTTCACCAGTGACCATCTGGATGATCCGGAGGAGGCATGGGAGAAGGTCAAGTTCCACCTTAGAATTGGAATATAATATATAAGATATACCTTACTGAATTTTCATGTGGTCAGATGATACCAAAATAGAGCTTTTTGGCAACTCCACTCGCCATGTTTGGAGGATGACAACAACTCCAAGAACACCGTCCCAACCGTGAAGCATGGGGGTGGAAACATCATTTTTGAGGCTGCTTTTCTGCAAAGGGGACAGGATGACTGCACCGTATTGAAGGGAGGATGGATGGGGTCATGTATTGCGAGATTTTGGCAAACAACCTCCTTCCCTCAGTAAGAGCATTGAAGATGGGTCGTGGCTGGGTCTTCCAGCCTGACAGTGACCCCAAACACACAGCCAGAGCAACTAAGGAGTGGCTCTGTAAGAAGCACTTCAGTGTCCTGGAGTGGCCTAGCCAGTCTCCAGACCTGAACTCAATAGAAAATCTTTGGAGGGAGCTGAAACTCGAAACCTGAAAGATCTGGAGAAGATAAAGAGGACGAGTGGACCAAAATTTCTGCTGCAGTGTGCAAACTTGGTCAAGAACTACAGGAAACATCTGACTTCTGCAACTGCAAACAAAGGTTTCTGTACCAAATATTAAGGTCTGTTTTTCTATTGTATCAAATACTTATTTCATGCAATAAAATGCAAATTATTTAAAAATCATATAATGTGATTTTCTCAATTTTTTTTTAGATTCTGTCTCTCACAGTTGAAGTGTACCTACAATAAAAATTGCAGACCTCTCCATTCTTTGTAGGTGGGAAACTTGCAAAACCGACAGTGGATCAAATACTTATTTGCCTCACTGTACGATGCATTCAGAAACTATTCACAGCGCTTCCTTTTTTCACATTTTGTTATGTAACAGCCTTATTTCAAAATGGAATGAAATTAATTTTTTTTTCCCCTCAAAATTCAACACACAATACTCGATAATGACCATGTGAAAAAGTTTTTTTTATTATTATCTTTGGCAAAATTATTACAAATAAAAAACAAAGAAATCACATATACAGACGTATTCACAGCCTTTGCCATGAAGCTCAAAACTGATCTCAGGCGTATCCTGTTTCCACTGATCGTCCTTGAGATGTTTCTACAGTTTAATTGGAGTCCATCTGGGGTAAATGTATTTTATTGGACATGATTTGGAAAGGCACACACCTCTCTACATACAGTGGTATGTAAAAGTTTGGGCACCCCGATGATTTCCATGATTTTCCTTTATAAATCATTGGTTGTTTGGATCATCAATTTCAGTTAAATATATCATATAGCAGACAAACAGTGATATTTCAGAAGTGAAATGAAGTTTATAGCATTTACAGAAAGTGTGCAATAATTCTTTAAACAAAATTAGGCGGGTGCATACATTTGGGCACCCTAACAGAAAAAATACATCAATATTCAGTAGATCCTCCTTTTGCAGAAATAAGTCTCTAAATGCCTTGCTTCGATTGAGAGTTGGATTCTGGCTGAAGGTATTTTGGACCATTCTTCTTTACAAAACATCTCTAGTTCAGTCAGGTTTTTTATGGTTGATGTTAGAATTGGGACGACTAGTCATAATAGTCGACTACGACTAGCTAACATCTGACTATTTGACTATTTTTTTATTCGGCGACTAGTCAAGAGCCATTTATTAAGTTCATTTAACCCTTAAAAGAATAGACCTTCTGGAGCTACCACCACTACCTTCACTCAGTGAAGAAAGTGTGTGAACCCCAGCAAGTGAATTAGTCAGCTCAAATGGGTCATCTGTGCCTATTAAATGAGTGCAGGTATAATCTTCTATTTGTGATTTTGTGCTCATATTTGTTAAAAGAAATGTCACATTTGAGTTTCACCATGAAGAATCAAAATTGGCTTAATTCATTCAATGTCAAATTTAGTCGCCGACTAGTTGATGACTAAAGTACCTGACTGGTCAACTAATGATTTTCATTAGTTGTCCCAAGACATTCAGTGAGTTCAAAATATTCATGCATCATCTTCTGACATGTCTCAAGAAAATTGACTGTAAAAGTGACAGATTAAAAACAACCCTAATGTGATATTTTTCTTAAACCCACTGAATTAAAGATGAAAGGCTACAGTACAAGCACATTTTGATCCATTTAAACTCCATTGCGGGCAAAATGACAAAAACTGTATCACTGTCCAACTATTTGTGGACCTGACTGTATCAATGCACTGTAAAATATAATAAGTTGACTCTACTAAAAAATCATATGCAAACTTGCTGCCTTAAAAAAGTAATTTATATTAGCTTAAATGAATCAGATTTGATTAACTTAATTATTGTGAGTACTGTTAGTATTGTGCAGTGCTCAAATTAATTTAAATAACTGGATAAAAGTAACTTGTTCATTTTGATTTAGTAGTACTCAAAGAAACGTAAAAACCTAGATTATAATAACTTGTTTATTTTGAGTTTGCAGTACTGAAATAAATTAGATTCCAGTAACGTATTTACTGTGAGCATCCAGTACTCAAGTGACAGCTTAATTCTCTTTAGTTTTGCTCATTCATCATATTCAGGCCACCTTAATTTTCCTGAAGCTACAGCAGAAGCTACAGCTAACCGCTAACTTTTAGTATTGACTCCAGTGCAGTCAGCTACTGACAACCCAGTTTTGCGTTTAATCATCGCCAGCACTTCTGAGTAAAATCAAAGGGGATCACAAACCCAACACAAACAATGAGTCAGAGCTTCTGTCTTTGAGCACCCTGCCCACTGCTGTAAGGAAGAGTCATTTACTTTTAACATGGAACAGTACTGATGTGTTGCAGAAGACATTAAAAGCAAAGCAGTTTTGACTTATGGTTTTGATTTATAAACCAAACTAATTCCAGAGAGTTTATCAACAATGAGTGAAAAACAGGTTGGAGAGAGAGCACTGGTAGTCCAAACATGGGCTCACCATGAACATGTGTGGGTGGTAATGCGCAAAGTAAATGAGGCAGATCTGCGCATGTCTGAAAGAACGCCCCAAAGACACTGGGTACGAAAAATTAATTTTTATAATTTGGCTTAAATGAGCTACATCAATTAAAGATGTCTTCCAATCTCAAAGTACTACTTACTTATTTAAAATGAGTGTTCATAAGAGGTTGATGAAAACTGAGTTTGGTTAACTTATAATTAATTTGTATGTTAGCATTTACAGTGTGCCTTCAGGCTGTCCTGTGGATAATATTAAAATGAATACACACGTCAGAACAGCTCTATGTTAGTGAACATGTCACTTTCAAATTTTTTTTTGTTGTTCATTCAGACTTGCTTTTTCTGAGTTATTGACAGAGGTTTGAGAACAGTCGGGGCTGTGCTGACAATGGGGTCGGTAGAGTCAAATGAGAAGCATACCCTCCTTTCATTTTCTTTTTCCTTTTGCTTTCACTTATTGAAATTATAGTGAAACTAGCTGAGTTACCTGTTCTACGTCGAGAAGAATTTTAACCATGTCATTGTATATTTCATGTCACTTTGGTTAAGGTGTAGTAAGTTGCATTGTGTGTATGTTGTCATCATTAATTTTAATAGAGCAATTTGTAACATTCATGATACTCAAGTGAATGATGATAAAAGGTCACGTCATATCACAGCAATGCTCTGGTGTGCCGCACACAGCAGTTATTTTATTTGAGGAAATGCAGGCCTTAACTCGCACGCAGCATGATCAGATTGTAATTAAAGTGCACCCTAGCCAGCCAACTTATGTAGTAAGTAAAGTGTGATGCTTGCTACCTGACCTGAGTACCACATGAACTGCAAAAATAAGAGCTCCGCTGAGCGGATTGTGATATAATATATAAGGCTGACTGTGTATGTGTGTGTGTGTTCGCACACATACGCTTTCAACCTAAGGGCCCCAGTGACCTCTCCCTTGGTGCCCCCAGTCACCATACCAAGTTTGGTGTTAATTGCTTGATTACTGTGGCTGTGCATAGTGAACACACACGGTCAGTTTTATATATTAGACTAGCAGGTAATACCCACTGCAAAGCAACTACGCTCCAAGAAAATATATCTCTTCCATTACATAGGATAAAGCTTGAAAGTTGGTTTTGTGTCCAGCAGGAGCCGACAAAGGCAATACACAGGCAACCTTAGATAATCCGGATCATCCCATAATCCGAATGAAATTTGTGGTCCCTTTCCTAGACCATTTATTATGGTTTAATCTTATGCTGTAACCTGGATTGATTTTTTGGGTCCTCACTCACACAGATTATGCAAGGTTACCTGTATTGCCTTGGCCCTGTAATACTACAGGCCCAGGTCTGAGGTTGCCTGGTTAAGGGTTCAAATAGTTTTGTGCATGTGGTGAAAGCGCAATTCCACGACCGTTCATCTTGTTGCTATGTTATGTACCTGCAGGCATGCTACAGAGGATGACAGAACCCATGGGCACATTACACATAAAATGTACTCAGGAATTTTGCTAAGTGTAGGAGTGCATGCCCTGAGAAGCAGTTGGACGTTTTTTTGTTGTCGTTTCATTTTTCTTCCTTTCTTTCTTCTTTTTTTGATGGGTTCACTCCTTTGCTTAAGTTTACAGTACAATATGTTTAACACATGGGAACATCTCATTACTCTATAACATCAATTACAATAGTCATCTTACTGTACAATTGTGAGAAGTCTGAATTCCAAAAGTCAGGTATGTCTCTGAATGAGTGTTATGCGAACTGAATCCCAGTTTCCTGAACCTGTACAGATACTTTGAAAAGTAATGGGCAAAGGGAAGCCGTTTTTTTGAAATGTGAATTGGGCATCACTTGCTTTGTCCAGAAAATCAATATTCTAAACACTTGCCAATTATTTCGACCCTTCCAGGTACTGCAAAGTAAATGGGAAAATGTTAATTAGAGGTGTGAATTCTGCATTACTTAATTGATGTAGAAAATCCAAATTTATCCAAAACCCAATGAAATACTGCTAATTGCTTCGGCCCTTGGAGGTACTCCAAAGCAAAAGGGCAGACATTTGAGATATGAACTACATACCATTTTTTTTCCTTTTTTTTTTTGATGGGTCCAATCCTTTTTTTTCCCAACACCACAGGAAATATACAGACGTCCACTGAATAGTTGTAGATTGCATGTCAAATAAGATACTTTAGAAGGTGAACTAAAAAATACCACCGCTCACGTGAGTATTTCTTAAAACATACCTATTATTGTGAAGGTCCCACATACCAAACATGACATGTTTCAGGCCACACAACGCAGAGTTCACCCCAAACACAAACCGTGCCACATACACACATAGATTACCTTTTATATTTATAGATGTGACAAATGTGTTTGGCCTGAAAGCTGTTGTAGAATCATTACTTTATGGCACTTATTAAACATTCTCCACTCATGCGACATGACAATGACATTTTAAATCATAATATTTAATCAGCGCTGTTAAAGGTGATTCTTACATTAAAATAAATGAACTGTTATGTTTGTATGAAAGAGAAAAATGTCCCTCCAACTGCAAAACAACAAAAACTGTATTTTTGACTAATTTTCATGAAACTGAGTGCAGAGCGCAGCTGGAACTAAAATATGTACATTTTATCCTTTATAAAGAAAAGTGGCTTTGACATCATGTTAGGCAATATGGTCAAGCAGTAGGTCTCAGATATTTACAGCAGAGAGGGTTTTGAGGTTGTGCATCCCCTCTTTATCCCGTGGAAGCTAAACGCAGTGCACAGGGAGCAGCAGACATATGGAAGAGCAGATCTATTGTGTCTTAGCTCACAAATATGCACACGAGCAATCCCATCAATAATACAAACTTAATGTCTCAGGGTTTGGCTGCAGAAAACACAAAAGCTGTTCATCAATGCAAAGCTGCAGCGTTAGTACAAGCATCCCAAACACATGTGGGCCCATTACAGTGTAAGCTCAGTCTGCGCCCACGCCGGCCACAATGCAAGATGTAAACAAAAATGGCCCTGCTGTTTGCATTCCTGGTGTCAGACATTCTAAGGCAGCACTGACAGACGTGTATAAAAATATATACAAAGTAAGTATGGACCACACGGAAAACTGCCACGATGGTGAATAAATCTACTCAGAAATCTTTGCCTTCGGAGGCATCTCAGCCTGTTCTTCTGGTAATGTCGTGTGTGCATTCCACAGAGGAGACAGATGGACACAAAGAGCAAGGGGGTCAACGTTTGAGGAGGCCCGAGGCCGAGTACTGCAGTCCTAGTCCTGTGTAACACTCCGCCCAAAACACCAGACTGCAAACAGCAGTGAAGCAAAACTAACCATCGAAGAGATCAATGCACGGCTACAGAAAAACAATTAACAGAGGAGAAAACCACAATCCTTGTCTTTTATAACATAATCTCAGAATACACTGATTTCAGTCTCATGTTATGGTTTATTGCATTTTTAGTGACACCATCTGTTTACAATTTAAATTTGAATTTTTCTAATACGAGAAATCAGCCAGTTGTAAACAAAACTACTGCATTCTCTGTCCTCCACAGAAGGTAATCAGTTATTCTTACATTCCAACATCACCCACATGACATCAAATTCGTACATTTACAAATGTATATAACTGTGTCATAATAATAATAATAATAATAATAATAATAATAATAATAAAACCATCTGTAAATTTACTGAACCCACAGATGACCTTCCTCATCTTCCTTAATGTTAATTTACCTGAACAGCCATCTGGCAAAATGACAAAATCTCTCACACACACACATACATGAAGTTATTTCTATCTATTGTGCATCGCAAACATATCTGTGGGTAATGTTGACATTACTGGCAACAAATCACATTACTCACACACATATAAACACCATCCATGGGTTATTGTGGTTCTACTTGTAATTTTCACACCTGGGTGAAAATTACAAGTAGAACCACAATGAACTGAACTGGGTGTGCACAGCGTCGACTTACAGCCCGGCTCTGTCTTTCTTTAACAACATCCAATCACGCTGATGAAAAACTAGCTGTTGAAATGCACTCGCAGCATCACAGCAGGGCTGCAAGTGTAGGGTCTATAATCATGTGATTTGCTGGAAGAACCCTGCCCCTGAGTGGCCTCTGCTAGGCTATGTTTCCAGGAAAGGGGCCTACCGGACAGGCTGTGAGGCCTAGGCAGGGAGACATTGGCTCATTGAGAAAAACAAAAACAGAGAGGGGCGGTGGGAAGTCTCTCCCCTCTTACATAACTCAGCCTCCATGACAGGAACAGAAAAAAAGTTCCCCACCACAATGCAAAGAAAAACCTGTCCATCCGCCTCTCCTCAGCCTGCAAAGGCTGAAGTACTTTAGGACTGGAATTTGAGCAGCACTGAAACCAGCAGTGGCTGTCAGCAGTTACACAACAGTCACAACTCAGGCACAGCACCACCACAGGCATGTCAAAGAGCAGCCAGGCTCCCATCTCAACGTACGTTTGGTTTGTGTAAGGCCATTTCTGCACACGTTACTGTGCAGCTCCAACAAAACACAGGGTGTGATGTAACACACATCATTTAATCCATGTTATGTTTACTACAGTGAGACATTTACAACATGTGAAGCACCTTCCATTAGCTTGTACTGCCTCCCTGTGGTAAAAAACAATGTGCATGGATGTACAGCACCATAATGAGAACAGATTTAAAAAAAAAATAAAAAAATACATTCACTCTTCATCACTGAAATAAAATGTAAACAGCACTCAGATAAAAAAATATCCAAAATCAAATCATTATGACATATAACACAGAAGGACACGCACATATGTTTAATTCATTTAAGGGTAAATCATGAAAAAAGGCCAATTTCAAATAACCGCAGTATTTTTATAGCTTCAACATTAAATTTCCAGAGAAATTTTAATGTATATATATATCTACTGTGTTTGATTCTCCCATCTTGAAGTTCTTGAACAGGCTAAGGGTAAAAGGCTACCTTTCGTTCGGGTGTTTGATTGATGCATATTGCTGTGGACTGGGCAGTAGTTTTCATAACGGGTGGCTTGGATGCGGGTATTAAAACGTAGTATGACTGGCATATTGCCTTCATAAAAAGGGCACCATCAGTAGACCTACAGTAATGTACCTCAGCTGCTGATACTATCATACAAATTAAATTATACCAAAATTTCAATAAACAGAAATACTGGACCACAGACCTATGGTGATGGTCCACTAGTACAATTAACTGCACAGAAAGCCATATTATCTTAGATATTTCTAATAAAATACTCAGAAAGGAAAAATCATGGTTGGTTCACAGCAGCTAAGTGTTACCACTAGCTGGCGCTGTCTACGGGGCTCTGAACTCAGGCTAGACCTAGGGTCCACTGGTCCTAACCTCTTTATATTATGTGATGGTGAATATTACAACCCCAAACTGATTTTAAAGTTCACAAATAAATGTTATAAAGTAAAACTCACATTTAATGGATTCAGGTGGACCAGCGAATTTTGTCCATTTTAATCGAAATCCGCTATATGTATAAAACAGACAAAATCCGTTATATCTATGTAACAGATTAGTTACAGTCAGGAGGTGCCAATCGATCTACACTACAGGGAATCCCCATCACCAATTAGGCTTACGTATTTCCTCTATTGAACATCTGACCCTGAATAGGGTCCGGCCTCGTTTAATGACCGGGCCAAAACTTTGTCTGAAAAAAATTAATGCCTGCCGGGCATTATGTGCATTAAAAAGAGTACATTTTGTCGAGTCACTCGTTTTTCTAAGTCTGCTGCAGAGTGGTACCTTAAAATCCTAAAGCCTGATTTATGCTTCCCCAGCTCCATAACTCCGTGGCCATGCAATGACATTGACGTGTGCGTGACCCTTTTAAAGTTTTCTGTCACGTTGGTGGGTGTCTAAATGCAATTTACTGCAGGAGCAGTGTTTTTTTCTGGATCAGTTTATCCCCCAATGAACTCCACTTCATTATACAATCATCAAACTCCAAACCAACGATATGTACGTGCAATTTCCCTCCATGAATTGTGGGTCATTTGACCGTCTTTGTAGTTTTAGACTCCGTGTTGTAAAGCTGGTCATATCTATGGACTTTTCTGCCAAATGTTCCCCTATTTGTTCCCTGATTGAAATGTAATCTGCGTGTGCACTGCAAAAACCTTAAAAATATGACAGGAGAGGAAGGAGTGAAATTGGAAAATTGACCAATCACAGCTTTTGCGATCTCCAGAGAGGGTTCACAGCCATGCAGAGGGCTCTGATCTAAAGCGGTTATTTTTTGTTTGTCGCACCCAGGGATATGTGTGAAACTTAAGCCCCGGTCACACGACACTAATGAAGGACACCGAAAGCAAAACAAAACAAGAAATCTGAACTTACGTTGACTTTTGGAGACATCGTTTAACTGTTGTCCAGCCTTGTTTCTGTAGCTGGCGCTTCGTCAGAATTTTCAAACTGTTGAAAAATGTGAACCAATCCTGATGACAACCTCAGTTCATCTGTATTTTGTTTAGTTTTCTGTCTTGATGGTTCCTCATCATTTGCGTAGTTCCCGTACCATCAGTGTTAGATTGTCGTCCAACTTCGTCCAACCTCCAAAGTCCAATGTCTTGCATGAACATTGACAACATCTGAATGGATCAATAACTAAAGCTCCGATGATCTGAACATGACTCGTCCATGTATGGGACAAAAAGCAACGTTTTCATACAGAAACAATAGCGGCAAGAACATTTGATCAACTACTTTAACTATTTATGCATGTTGCAGCCGTCTCTGGCTGCAACGTGCATGTGCGCGAACACAATGACAAACCTACTGTCAAGACAACAAGCTCTCACAGCTGAAAAGCGTAAAGATCACCATTTGCTTCCTTTTCCGTTTGTTTGTTTGCGCTCTGCACTCGCAGGCTTTTTGGTGATGAGAGAAGTACCGGCTCATTCGCTCACTTTTTCTCAACGATTTGTGGCTTTGTGACTTTTTTCCTTCGTTCAGCTAACGCCGTGTGCCATCTGACCAGGCCCTTAACACCAAATTACATTGCAGGCAACAAGCAGCATTTTGTTAATAATCGCCGGCCTTGAATTACACCCTGCCTCATTTAGGTGCCGGGTGTGAGCACGGTTTGAAAAAATAAGTGCCCGGTCTTTTAATCAAGGAAATACGGTACCCAGTTTCCTTGAATCGGCGCGTGTCAGTGCTGAACTTCATTTCGTAACTCTGTTGTGACTGGGCATGTCCACACTGCTCTGTTTGGTACATGCGAGGGGTTTTTAATACAAATGCATTGTGATGGGATAGGATGGGACGTTTTGTCTGATGCAAGTGGAAATCTGTTATACAAAATCCGATATATATGGTGTTTATTATATGGAAAACTATACAAAAACTTTGGGACATTTGCTTTTGTCCAGTGAGTGCGAATATCCGGTTTATACGATGATGGTTTAGGTGAGTTTTACTGTACTTTCAAATATATATCAAACCATATCCAGTTTTGTTGAATGTACAAACATAAAACATATGATGCCTGTTAATATACACCATTAATCACCTTTAACTGTACTGTTGTTTATAAATTTGTTGAATTGAAAATCAACCAATAATGTTAATTCACCAAAGCGAAATAGTTTTTTTAATTGCCACATTTAACATTAACCTACTTTCATGCAACATATAGCCTACCATAAATGTAATAACTTCAACTTGCTCTCCTTAATACTAGGACTACTGGACCCTAGGACTAGTGGGAAGTTCCTGAACTTGGCACACACTAGCTGTCATTTACACTGACTGAAAGTTCTCAGTTCAAAGCCACCCCAAATCATTCTCCACATACTGCAACGTGGAGTTGCTTCAGGAAGGGCATCCGGAGTGAATCTGCTGTGCTTCCGAATGAAACAAGGGAGAAGCTGACTATTAGTCATTGACTAGTTTAATAATGATTTTCATTACTGTCCCATCCATAGTTTAAAGTGTATAATGCAAATATTACACTCCTGTTCCATCTACATTCAGATAGGGGGTCGCAGCTCTGTTCCATTTAAAGCAACTGACAGAAACAAGTTTTTCTGAGAGTCCAGTTTCTTAGTTTGTTTGCTTTTTGGCTGCATCACATCAATCTCTAAGTAGCAGTTATGACTTCAACCTTTAATTGGTTTCCTGAAAAAGTTAATAGGACTCTTTTAAGTCTTCCCTTGCTAATATTAATTAAAAGCTAAATTGTCATAAAATGTATTTTACTTTAAAAATAGTTATTTTCCCTGCCATCCCCAAGTTTCTTAAAAGCAGTTTTGTTTTGTTTGTTTTTCATACTCTTGATGGCAAGGAACACTTGTAGGCAAAAAGATAACCTGATGGTCAGACAGATCAATCAGTCAGAAAGATGACAAAAAGCGCTGGAGCCATAAAGATGAGTAGAGCAGCACACAGCCGGAACATGCTTGATTCAGGGGTCAAACTCTGGCTGCTGCTCGATCAGGATGGTGGAATCACTGGCTCTCCTTTTGGCGGGGTCCAGACAGGCCACTCCCAGAGATATGAGACACAACCAAGACTGTCACACACAAAGACACAGCAGCTAAACAATCTGAGTATTGCCACAGAAAATACACTGAATGGTTAACACTTTGAATAAACACTCTATTACTTATAGTGTATCTGGAAAGTATTCACAGTGTTTCAGTTTGTCCACATTTTCTTAGGTTACAGAATTATCCCAAAATGGAGTAAAATTATTTTTTCCTCAAAATTCTACTCACAACACCCCATAATGACAACATGAAAAACATTTTTCTGAAATTTTTGCAAATTTATTAAAAATAAAAAACTAAGAAATCACATAGTCATAAGTATTCACAGCCTTTGCTCGATACTTTGTTGATGCGCCTTTGGCATTCAACTCTTCTTGAAGATGATGCCACTAGCTTGGTGCACCTATCTTTGTCCAGTTTTGTCCATTCCTCTTTGCAACACCTCTCAAGCTCCATCAGGTTGGATGGGGAGTGTCGAGTTCTTGGCGACCATCAGGTTCTTGGTCCCGTCCCTAACTAAGGTCCTTCTCTCGCGATCGCTCAGTTTAGATGGGCCACCATCTCTAAATAGAGTCCTGGTGGATCTGAACTTCCATTTATGGATGATGGAGGCAGCTGTGCCCACTGGGTCTTCAAAGCAGCTGAAATGTTTCTGTAGCCTTCCTCAGATCTGTGCCTCATGACAATCCTGTCTCGGAGGTCTACAGACGAATCCTTTGACTTCATGGTTGATTTGTGTTCTGACATGCACTGTCAACTGTGGGACCTTATATGTAGACAGGTATGTGTCTTTCCAAATCATGTCCAATCAATTTCAATTTATTTTCAATTTATTTTAATTTATATAGCGCCAAATCACAACAGAGTTGCCTCAAAGCACTTCACACAGGTAAGGTCTAACCTTACCAACCCCCAGAGCAACAACTGAATTTACCCCAGGTGGACTCGCATTAAGCTGTAGAAATATCTCAAGGATGATCAGTGGAAACAGGATGCACCTGAGATCAATTTTGAGCTTAAAGGAAAAGGCTGTGAATACTTATGAACATGTGATTTCTTAGTTTTTTATTTTTAATAAATTTACAAAAAAAATTGCAAAAAAAAAAATCACATAGTCATTATGGGGTATTGTGTGAATTTTGAGGAAAAAATTAATTTCATGCACTTTGGAAATGTGGAAAAAGTAAAGTGTTGTGAATACTACAATACTTGTAGTTCCTAGGGTTTGTAAGAGTAGAATGGGAGGCAGAGCCTTCAGCTTTCAGGCTCCTCTCCTGTGGAACCAGCTCCCAATTCAGATCAGGGAGACAGACACCCTCTCTACTTTTAAGATTAGGCTTAAAACTTTCCTTTTTGCTAAAGCTTATAGTTAGGGCTGGATCAGGTGACCCTGAACCATCCCTTAGTTATGCTGCTATAGACTTAGACTGCTGGGGGGTTCCCATGATGCACTGTTTCTTTCTCTTTTTGCTCTGTATGCACCACTCTGCATTTAATCATTAGTGATCGATCTCTGCTCCCCTCCACAGCATGTCTTTTTCCTGGTTCTCTCCCTCAGCCCCAACCAGTCCCAGCAGAAGACTGCCCCTCCCTGAGCCTGGTTCTGCTGGAGGTTTCTTCCTGTTAAAAGGGAGTTTTTCCTTCCCACTGTAGCCAAGTGCTTGCTCACAGGGGGTCGTTTTGACCGTTGGGGTTTTACATAATTATTGTATGGCCTTGCCTTACAATATAAAGCGCCTTTGGGCAACTGTTTGTTGTGATTTGGCGCTATATAAAAAAAAATTGATTGATTGATTGACTTTCCAGATACACTGTACACAATAACAGTCAGAATAATGGAACACAGTGAAACATGCACGGCATTTTGCCCTACAGGCAAAGTTACCTACCAGATATCCCACAAAGGTGAGGTATGCTATACAGAGGAATGCTGCCAGCACATACAGCCACACGCTGGTCAGTGTCATCACATACACCACAACAAAGTACATGTTGATGGCACACACGGTTAGGATCACCAACCCGCCTCCTATTTTAAATATGCTTTAAGAAGAAGACAGACAACTGAGTAAACATCTTTACAGAACAATAAAGGAAATCACCGAGATACTGTGCCTCTTAGAAGGCTTAAAAACTTACAGTCCATTGGCAAACTCATTCATGAGAGATGGCAAACTGGTGAAAGTGAGGATGGGAATAAGTGCAAACGGCAACTGTGAGTTGACAAGAATGCATATAACATATCATGCCATTATACCATTTCACATGAAATAAGACGAGAAAAAAAGACTTCTAACACAACTCGATGTACAATCAAAGAACATATTCCACCTCTACCTAAGGAATAACAAAATATAACATTAATACCTCCATCAATTACCAAACAGGTGGTAAACATGCAGACCTGTTTTTGTGTGTGTCTGTCATGTGTTCTTGTGTGGAGACTTCTTACAAAGATTTAGTGTAAACACTAAATCACGGTACAGTAACGATGGAAATCTATTTTCATAAACAAGAGAGAGAGAGAGAGAGAGAGAGAGAGAGAGAGAGAGAGAGAGAGAGAGAGAGAGAAATCAATGATTAATTGATTAATTCTTGGCCCATAAGATATCAAAAAACATTGAAAATTATCATTGGTTTCCAGAGGCCAAGACAATGCCTTCAAATGTCTTGGTTTGTCCACAACCCAGAGATATTCAGTTTACGGCCAGATAGGGGGAAAGGAATATGTAAGAAAACCCAGAAAATATTCACATTGAACAAACTGAAATTTGTGAATTTGGATATATACATATGGATAAACAGAAGCTCAAACAATTAATTGATGACACTGGCAGACAAATTTTTAATTTTTAGAAGTTGCCTGCTTCAGAAAAAAAATGTTCTATTTATTATGAATTTTGGCATGCTGAATTTAAATATGACAATAAAATTTGGCTGATTGGCTACTATGTCCAAGATATTAAAGTTTTTTTTCATGCTCTGAGAGTCCATCAGGTGTCTTTTGGCAAACTCCAGGTGGGCTGCCATGTGTCTTTTACTAAGGAGTGGCTTCCATCTGGCCACTCTACCATACAGGCCTGATTGGTGGATTGCTACAGAGATGACTGTCCTTCTGGAAGATTCTCCTCTGTCCACAGAGGAATGCTGGAGCTCTGACAGAGTGACCATTGGTTTCTTGGTCACCTACCTGACTAAGGCCCTTCTCCCCCGATCACTCAATACAGATGGGTGGCCAGCTTTAGGAAGAGTCCTGGTGGATCCAAACTTCTTCCATTTACAGATTATGGCAGTCACTGTGCTCATTGGGACTATCAAAGCAGCAGAAATGTTTCTGTACCCTTCCCCAGAGTTGTGCCTTGAAACAATCCTGTCTTGGAGGTTTACAGACAATTCCTTTGACTTCATGCTTGGTTTGTACTCTGACATGCACTGTCAACTGTGGGACCTTATATGTACACAGGTGTGTGTTTTTTCAAATCATGTCCAATCAACTGAATTTACCACAGGTGGACTCCAATTAAGCTGTAGAAACATCTCAAGGATGATCAGTGAAAACTGGATGCACCTGAGCCCAATTTTGAGCTTCATGGCAAAGGCTGTGAATACTTATGTACATGTGATTTCTTAGTTTTTGATTATTTTTTAATAAATTTGCAAAATTCTACTGTAGCCAGTCTGCTCTGTGTAAGCTTGATCCCATCAGATGTCAGAAGCTAAGCAGTGTGGGGCCTGGTTAGTACTTGGATGGGAGAAAAAAAAATCACATTGTCATTATGGGAGTATTATGGGGTATTGTGTGTAGAATTTTGAAGAAAATTTTTTTTTATCCTTTTTGGAATAAAGCTGTAACATAAAATGTGGAAAAAGTGAAGCGCTGTGAATACTTTCCAAATGCACTGTATTAACATAGTAGTATCAAATCTTACAAAATGGAGCCATTCAACAATTTCAAACATCATTTTCTCTCTCAGTGGCTCAAAATTAGTAAAATTTGACTATATTT
This sequence comes from Thalassophryne amazonica, assembly GCF_902500255.1. Classification (NCBI taxonomy): domain Eukaryota; kingdom Metazoa; phylum Chordata; class Actinopteri; order Batrachoidiformes; family Batrachoididae; genus Thalassophryne; species Thalassophryne amazonica. The sequence continues at coordinate 38,088,752 of NC_047108.1, read as the reverse complement.
ACTTCTGAAGCATTTCGGCTATAGACCAGTGTTATCAAAATAGTTGTTAACTAATTTAATAGTTGATTAATAATGGATGAATCATTGCAGCTCTACAGCACAGTGGAAATATTTGTTTGGATTCAGCCAGCATGTGGAATATCCCACTACAGATCACAGCTGAATTGTGGATCACATTGATGTAAACACCAATACATGTGTGTGATTAGTGTGAGCTTCATATGTCATAAGGTATTTGATATGCTAGAATAAAAAAATAAAAAAAATCCACGAACCAGAATGAGGAGAAAGTGAGAAAAGTAAGAGTCCAATATTCAGAAAGAGTGAAGGAGAGTAGCGCCACCTAATGGAGAGCAGTATCTATACAGACTGTCTTATTGATTGTCAACTGTTTAGTTTTGTACTGTTGTGTCTCAATGTTTTCACACATTTGTGTTGTGTCAGGCGGTTATGTTTTTATCGGCAATCTATTTTGTTAGTTCTATTGGTTGTGTACTGTGTGTGTTTATTTATAAACAACATATACGGTCCCAGTCAAAATGATTGGCACCCCTGAATTTTATTACAGAACGTAAAATATGTTCAGAAATCAAATGAACCAACTCAGTAAGTAATTGAAGCAATTTTGTATAATCTGAAATTATTGCCTTTAAATTCAAACTGAAAACAAATCTTTGCAACATGATATCATTTAAATAAAAATGATCAGCCAAATAATGGGTTGAATAAATAACAGTACCCTTTAGTATAAGAAGTAAATCAGAATTTTTATGCCAGTTTTCTTTAGACAAGTCCGAAGATGGATATATGAACATTTCCAAGTCACTGAATATGTTTTGGACTTCATTTAGATCAGTCATGAAGAAATACAAACAGTATGGTTCTGTACATTAAATCCCTTTCCTGTGCTGGACACATGATGCCAAGAGGAAAAACCTCACAAAATATACATGGATGAAGACCCTCAGTTGGGTAAAGCTCGCTAAAGGCTGCAAAAGGCAACAGCTCATCTGGCGTAAGGACGAAATTGCGTTGACCAAAATCTTGTGTTTGTGTTCAAAACACTTTGATCCAGAAGACTTAAATGCAGATGGAACTACTGCTGGTGCTTGTGAACCAAAATATTTCTTTTGGAACAACTATGGATTAGGAAGAGTGATGTGTAAACCACCAATGGAGCAAACACTGTTGCCAGCAGACAGGAAGAAATGCTGTGGTACAGCCCATCGATCACCTGGGAGATTGTGGCGCTCTTCATCGGTCTGGAGCCCACGCCAGAGGCACCAGTGCAGGGAAAGGTAGATCCAGTCCCTGTCGGACTCTGGTGTTGGTCTTTTCTCATTTTACTACCACCGTTGTTGGGTTTGTTTGCTTCTTTGTTTGTATGTTGGAAATAAACCAAATAATTTTGAGTGATTTTAAATTATAAATTAGTTTTATTTGTTAAATGATACCACATCTTGCAAGAAATTTTTTCAGCCATGGGAGCGCATTATTCCTGAAATTGTTGTCTCCGTCATCTTGACAGACTTTGAGCTAACACACGTGAAAGTAACAGTGAACAAACTCTAATAATTAATAAAAAATAAACCAACCAGTCTTAAAGCTAACTTAAAGGAAAGGTATTGTAATGTGGGAAATGTAGGATATCTGGATTAACGAAGACACACTTTGTGAAAATTAGTGTTTGTTGTCTTTGAGGTTAAATATCTTTGAAGTTTCATGTCAAACATGCTTTAATGCCAACTATTCCATATTAGCACATTTAAGAAAGAAGCTCTTCTGTTAACCCTCAAATGACTGAGTGGGGTCATTTATGACACTGGGTTTATATTTTTTGTGAACCATTTTTCTAATTTTAATCGGAAAAATGTTTCCTACTGTTGTGTGGGCTGCCGAAGAGGAGGTACTGCTGGCCCACCACCAGATGGCGCCCTGCCATGTTGGCATCTTTTTGCCTTTAGAGGGCGCACCTCTCGGCTGTCATCAGCTGCTCATCATCATCTCATCATTTCTTCCATAAAAGCCTGGGACAGACATCATAACTCTGCCGAGTTATCAGCGTACCAAACAGGTAAACTTGCTCAGCCGTTTTTGTGCCGTTTGCACATTCATTGCTACTGAAATCTTTGCAGTTGTGACCTTTAGTATACTTGCAGCTTGGAGCTGGGTTTGTGGAGATTTGGAGGAGCTGGCGTTCCACTCCTCACTTCTAATTCTAAGTATAACTACTGGTACTGCATGTTCTCAGTTTTCCTGCTCTCTGGGAGTAGTGGATTTTTCCCTCGGGAAAGAACTGTGTTTTGCTGACTGTTTGCTGGGTGTACACACACCCATCTAATCTGTTTTTGCTCCTGCCAGCAGTACCGGTCCAACAGCCTCGAGTGGTGGCCACCTGGGGGTACCAGGACTTGGCGGCTCTGGTGTGTTGCAGGCCTCAGGCTGGCGGTGGAACTTCGTGGGTCCCGGCTCTTCTCTGGATAGGCGTCTCCTACCCTCGGGCCTGCCCACGTGTCATCATTATTATTAATTGGACTCAGCATATTTGGAATCTGTTTGCACCTTTTGCATAATAAATTATTTATTGGTATTCCTATTGACCGCTCATTTACGCCCCCTAACATGGGTCCGTGCATTCACTTTCACAACACCTACCATGAATTTGTCAACATATTTGTCTTGCTTTTGTTCATAGAATTGTGCAAGGATCGGTCAATCCATGTGGCAAGTATAATCCAAAATTGTTCGGGTCACTTATGACCCCGGGAACATCTATGAGATTTTTGACATTCTCGCTTCAGATGTTACTGTAATTTGCCAACTCTAGTCATTATATTTTACTGTTTTGCAGGGAAGCACGGCCAACAGACCTACAATAGCAAGACTGATTCTCGATGCCCAAAGTGAAGATGAAAAGGATGATGAACAAAGATATTAGGGAGTGAAACCCTAAAACAATCATTTATATAGAAGTATTCCAATATAAAGTCAAAGGGGTCATAAATAACCCCACTAGCTCGGCTGCTGGAGGGTTAATGAGTAAAATTTAGACCTGAATGGCTTGTTTTAGACTTTTTGTGATTTATGTTCCAGACGTCATCAGAACTCTTGCGTGCACTGTGCACTTGTGTGACACAACCACATGGAGGGGTTCAGCCATTATAGGGGCTGAGCGAGGAGAACTGGGGTGCAGCAGCTACTTTCCACTTAAAATAGCAGACACAGGTTGTTTCATCAATGAGTGATGTTGTCTTTCTAAATAATTTATTTAACTTTTCAGTCCATGTCACCTCAGTGCCTGTGCCAGTACCTGGTGTTTTTTGGCCATAAGCTACCTTGTTGGCTGACAGCAACATGCTGAGAAGGTGTAGGCCATGACTCCTCTGAGCGGTGGCTGAAGCTGCTGGCTCACTTGCATGCTCTGCAGCACATTGAGGAAGTCGTTCATGCCCGTCAGGTGCTGGACATCCTGGAAGACGGCCACCAGTAGGGTGGGAGTGATGGCGATGGAACGTGTCAACACACGTGCAAAACGTGACCAGCGTAAGTTCAAGAAACCCTGCAGGTGGGACAATGCGTCAGTGTGTGACGTGTGACTGTGTAGTTATCCACACTGGACACCTGCATGCAAAACTACCAAATCAGTAAATTATTTATTTCATGAACCATGTGACCGCTGTGATAACACATGTGAGGACAGGCTGAGCAGAGGAAGTGTTTTCAGTGGCTGCATTTTGTGTTTGTGTCTGAACTGTGTCACACTGCAGATTCCTCGTTCTTCCACTGACCTCCATGACAAACTGTCCAGAGTATGTTCCAGTCATGGTGGAGCTCTGACCAGCTGCAAGGATTCCTACGGCCCAGATGTAGAGTGCTGCAGGCCCAAAGAAACAGCCCAGCACCACTCCCTACCACAGACACGCAAACACAGCAGGCAGTCAACAAAACAACCTCAGCAGTGTTGCACACACCATAAACCAAACTCTGTCCTGTGGTCCTCCACAGAAACACAAAAAGCCCCACTGGTGCAAAGCAGCCTAAACCCCAGTGCAAGTGTCACCCCTAGTTTACACGCACAGAAGATGTCATTTTTTCCCCCAGCACATGCATTGTTTAAATTTAAATAGGAATACTACTTGCGCTGATGTGGGTGTATTGGTCTCTAAATCAAGTGCGATCAAGCGCAGAGCTGGCGCATTGATTATGTTCCATCACTAGAAAGAGTTTGCACTTTGGACCACCAAAAATTTAATCCAAGTCCAGCACTGTCTACTGTTGTATGAAAAGTGCAACACTCATCGAGTTTTACATTAAGCAGCTTCACAACGCAGGTACATTCTGTCTGCCTGCACATATCATCACCGCTCACCTACAACAATGTAATATTAATATGACAGAGTATAACAGCAACTGAAAGCATGAAAAAAAGGGGGAGAATGGAGAGGAAAAAAGAAATTTTACAACATTCTCTTTCACTCTTTCTCCCTCTCAGACAACGTTAAAGGTCTGATTAATTAAGATCCCAACAACCCCACAAAGTAAACTTTCTGTGGGTGATTTACAAGGTGTAAATGCACAATTGAAAGTGGGCTGTAATGTGACATGGCCAGCAGAATGCAAATGAGGATTTAGCATGTGTTAATGATCATAAGCTCAAAATAAAATTAAATCAGCCACTTAAAATGCATATCTCTGGTAAATGAAATGTCAAATGAGATGACTATTCTAAATAAATAAAGAATTATGAAAATATTGATATACTGTGTTATTTTTGGTGACATATGCCCTGAGAAATTAAGTGATAAACATGGTGTTATGTGTCGACGCGGGTTGAGGAGCGGACCTGCGTCAGACGGAACCCAGCGCTACAAATAACCAGAAAAGCGGTTCCAAAACAATATATTTATTTCACCCGCTGGTGCATAAAAAGTGTAAAAACAGAAATAGCATCCTTCTGGTGGAGTGAAGGCTGGCACGCTCTCCAGCGCCCAAAAGGATCGAAGCCCGGCGCTCCTGGACCCACTACCACCGCCAAACACCCCCCAGGTGGACACGAAAAACCGACTCTCTGCGAAGCATAGAAGAGGTGAGGTAAGTTAGCAGTTACAACTAATATCCTTCAAAAGACACACACTATCAGCAACACATTCAGGTCTGTATTTTTAACTTTATGCAAATGAGCAGCTTCTCACAACAGGTGGAGGATCACTCGTCCGCACACCACAGCAGTGAGAAGCAAGCTGCACAATTCTCATCTCAAATTCAAATATACTGCGTAACAAAATACCAAGTTACTATCAACAATTAGTCAAACACTTAATCACCTTTGATGTGTGCTGACAGCATGTGTCCTCACCCTTCCTTGCTTCACAGGCTCAATGTGTCAAACCCAGGCGCGGTCCTCAGCGTCTCACAAATGAACATCACAAGGTCAAGTTCCCGGCAGTTCTGCTTGAATCACACATGACTTAAATGCAGAACGCCATCCAATTATCTGCTTCAGCTGAAAGTCTTTAAGGTTGCATGTGAGCACCATTCACAGGTGCTGCACATGATGTTGATAAGGGTGAAGGATTCTTCAGCCAGCACCTTCTCCACAGACAAATCACTTCTCATGCCACCTGGAGAGCAAAGAAAAGAAAAGAACACCAAAATATCCAGCCACACCCCCCAACACACAACACATGGGGAAATTAGCTTTATTTCATCTGCCGCTGATAAATGCCCAGAGATGTGAGCCTGTCAGAAATGTCTACTTCAGTGACATCATGTGATGGATGCACCAGCCCCTCAGAGACATTTCTGAAATGAATGGGAAAAATTACATTTTTTTTGTTGCAGCTTGATATCTGTGGTTTTTGTGGACTTTGCCAGTGAGTAAGTCGAAATGGCGAATAGGCGTGTTTTGTAAGGGTCCATCATAACCAGTCATGGTATTTATTAGTTGTGCAATTTTCCCATTGATAAAATCTTTGAGGGAGAAGTGGAAGAGTTTTGTACACACCTCCCGTAAAGAGTGAAGAAACAGTCAAGCACAGCATGAGAACTGCGCTTCAATAAATACTTTGAGCCAAAGCTGGGGAGAAAGAATAATTTTATCAGTGTGTTTAAAGGTGAGAGCACAGAGACTTTGAGCACAAGTGACTGCTGCTGCAATCTTAAAGCACGTATCATTAGTAGGTAAAATGTCAAATGAGCTGACTATTCTAAATGAAGAATTCTGAAAATATTGACATATTGTGCTTTATTTTTGGTGCCATGTGCCCTGAGAAATTAAGTCATAAACATGGGGATTTAGCCTGATTTCACATGCTGCTGATAAACACTCAGAAACATGAAGCTATGAGGAATGTGGACTTTGATGACATCATGTAGGGTAAATGCCCTTTGAGACCCTCTACTGAAATGAACAGGAAAAAATGAATTTCTTACAGTGTGAAATCAGTGTTTTTTGTGAACTTTGATGGTGAATATGTCAAAATGGTTAAAATGTGTGTTTTAGGAGGATGTACAGTCACATGACACTGTTTATTAGGTGGACAGATTTTCCAAAGAAAATATTCTGAGGATGAAACTGGGAGTTTTTTATTTTTATTTTTATTACTTCCGCCAAGGATGTAATAAAATCACTGGCATTTATTTATTTGTCTGTCTGTCTGTGTGTCTGTCAAAACTACAGCCGCAGATGCAATTAACGGATTACACCTGTAGTTGACCCTGCCAGTCTCGGATCGGTACAGCAGAGACTTGACCCATCATGGACTTTTCTTCAGCCAAGACAACAAATTAAATTATTTTCAGATGTTTTCATCAAACTAAAGATGATCTCACTGAAACGGACAGGTAAGACTATATTATTTACGCCTTGTGTGAATAGTTTTAATATTTAATAATAATGTATTATGCTATTAACTTACAGTACACTAACTGTATTCAAGAAGGAAACAATATTTTAAAAATGGCTGATATTTTCAGTCCCTCGTGACATTTTACAGATTTGAAATGTACAGTTAGGAAAATAAGTATTTGAACACCCTGCGATTTTGCAAGTTCTCCCACTTAGAAATCATGGAGGGGTCACAATGTATGCTTTTTTAATAATTTATTTGTATGTTACTGCTGCAAATAAGTATTTGAACACCTGCGAAAATCAACGATAATATTTGGTACAGTAGCCTTTGTTTGCAATTACAGAGGTCAAATGTTTCCTGTAGTTCTTGACCAAGTTTTTACACACTGCAACAGGGATTTTGGTCCACTCCTCCATACAGATCTTCTCCACATCTTTCAGGTTTGGAGTTTCAGCTCCCTCCAAAGATTTTCTATTGAGTTCAGGTCTGGAGACTGACCAGGCCACTCCAGGACCTTGACATGCTTCTTACGGAGCCCCTCCTTAGTTGCCCTGGCTGTGTGTTTGGGGTCACTGTCATGCTGGAAGACCCAGCCATGACCCATCTTCAATGCTCTTACTGAGGGAAGGAGGCTGTTTGCCAAAATCTCGCAATACATGACCCCATCCATCCTCCCTTCAATACAGTGCAGTCGTCCTGTCCCCTTTGCAGAAGAGCACCCGCAGAGTATGATGTTTCCACCCCCATGCTTTATGGTTGGAATGGTTTTCTTGGGGTTGTTCTCATCCTCTAAACATGGTAAGTGGAGTTGATTACAAAAAGCTCTATTCTGGTCTCATCTGACCACATGACCCTCTCTGGATCATCCAGATGGTCACTGGTGAACTTCAAATGGGCCTGGACATGTGCTGGCTTGAGCAGGGGGACCTTGCTGCCCTGCAGGATTTTAAACCATGACAGCATCATGTGTTACTAATGTAATCTTTGTGACTGTGGTCCCAGCTCTCTTCATGTCATTGACCAGGTCCTCCTGTGTAGTTCTGAGCTTTCTCAGAATCATCCTTACCCCACAAAGTGAGATCTTGCATGGAATCCCAGACCGAGGGAGATTGACAGTCATCTTGTGTTTCTTCCACTTTCTAATAAATAATCATAACAGTTGTTGCCTTCTACCAAGCTGCTTGCCTGTTGTCCTGTAGTCCATCCCAGCCTTGTGCAGGTCTACAGTTTTGTCCCTGTTGTCCTTAGACAGCAACTTGGTCTTGGCTATGGTGGACAGGTTGGAGTGTGAGTGATTGAGTGTGTGAACAGGTGTCTTTTCTACAAGTAACACGTTCAAACAGGTGCAATTAATACAGGTAAAGAGTGCAGAATAAGAGGGCTTCTTAAAGAAAAATTAACAGGTCTGTGTGAGTCAGAATTCTTGCTGGTTGGTAGGGGGTCAAATACGTATTTGCAGCAGTAACATATAAATAAATTATTAAAAATCATACATTGTGATTTCCGGATTTTTTTTCTTTTTACATTATGTCTCTCACAGTGGACATGCCCCTAAGATGAGAATTTCAGACCCCTCCATGATTTCTAAGTGGGAGAACTTGCAAAACAGCAGGGTGTTCAAATACTTATTTTCCTCACTGTATGTACTCGTTTCTCAGGAAAAAAAATTATAAATAAAAAATCCACACTTCCTCATCACTTTTTTCTGTTGACACAGATAGTAAAAGTTTTTTTAATCGGTTGATTATGACCAAAGAGCTGGCAAAAATAAATAAATAAAAACAGTTCATCTCCATGCCGAAATCGCCTGCATTATTTATTTATTTGTTTTATAATCACCATTCTGTGTTCTGAACTCTGCCAATATCTTCACTGTTGTCAAACTGAAGGTTTTCCTCCAAGGTTTAGTCTCTCTCATTGTGGTCTAAATAAGGCTCAAAACCATAAGGCTGTGTCCCCACAGCTGCTTCAGAATCACCCTCAGACTGGAAAAAAAACCCCAAAAAAAAAAACCCTCCACACTAGAAAAAAAAAAATCGTCCGAAAACAGCTCAACCTCCACCGCATTTACAATTGATTTGGGCTTGAATCAGCAGGTGCCGTTCTGGTGATGACATACCAACAATATGGTCGTGGCTGCAGGCTGAAATAGAGTGGAGGCTTCAGATAGCTGGTCTTTATCCTTCACCTGTGCCCTTATAATCGACTTTTATTGTTCAGGATTTTTTTTTTAAATATAAACATTTCATCATTTTTAGTGATTTTTATGCACATTTTTTTTTCGTGTGACCTACACTTTAATGTCTTATTTTAAGTGTTATGCTCATTATTTCTAGATTTAACAATATTAATTCAAGACATTTTGTCAAGTGAAATTATTTGTCATTGCAGCAAGATAATTTCCCTCAAATTTAGTGCTTTTATCATGGTTTTAGACACCCCTTTTTTGCAGTGTAGATTTACTTTTGTCAGCTTCATCAATGCCCGCACAAGTTAAAGACTTGGTAGAAATGATTTATAATCTGGTATATAATTCTTTAAAAGGTAGCATTTACTGGAGTAAGATATGCACTTTAAATGACCGGAAGCAGGTGCAAGGTCCCTCTTTATCCAGATCTAACATACATGGGTGACAACTTAATACTTGAATAGAAGTATATTTTATTGATGTGCACAGTAACGCACACAGCTGCATGCACACAGAGCGCGTACACATGTGCGTGCATCATCCCACATAGACACACATGGCACAGCTGTTTTGCACACACAGGGAGTTGTACTCAGCGGTGGAAATCACACAGGTGGCCAGCAGAATGCAGCTCTGTGCACCCACCTTTTTATGTGTTTCACCAGCTGAATGCACACAGCAGAATGCACATGCAGCGTGCACAGTTATGTGTGCATCATACTACACACACCCAAAAATGTGCATGTGTTCTTTATTTGTGTGACAAATCAGTGACTGTAATTATCATGAGTTGCATCAAAATGTACTCTTGTCCACCTGTTACACAGTTTGAATGGTATTAAGATCTGTCCAAAGATAAAACTACCATTGTGTAATATTGTGAGGAATCTGGAAAGTTTTAAACATGTTTAAAAAATGTGACATCAGGACACATCATGATACACAACATCTGAATAATCAGATGTAATATGTACTGATAGGGGGCAATATGTATCTGTTGCTTTAATTTTACACATGGCTTTGGTTTTTATTTCATAAGTGCATCTTTTTCATAACATCTGCTTGAATTTAGATTGGGCAGCTCAAATATTTTGATGCCATGCTACAGTGTAAACTAAAATTAAAACACAATGCAGATTGTGTTATTTTGAAGTGAGTGGTGGGGGATTTCATTGCAGTGGGATGAAACTGACCAGACTGGGCAGCGAATCATAGTGGACAGTGTGTGCGCAGGACAGCGTGTTCACAGACTCAGTGTTCATTGAATTAACTCTCCTTTGGAAATATAATATACATCCACAATCCTATGAAAAGCATGCCACACTCTTCAGCAGAAAACAATTTTCAGATATTAAGAAGTGCATTTTATCTTTGTGGAAAAGTCTTGTGCAGACAGACATTAGTGCCTAAAAGCTCCCGTGTAATGGAGCTATTCAATATTGCTTGTAATCAGCACTAACCTGGTATATAAGACTATGACAAACAACTTTAGATTGTTATTGTAATAAATTAAGCTTCATTTTTGAATTCATGAAGGCAATCAGGGCCATAAATCTACAGTGGGACATCGCTTAAACTGAAATTCAAAGTCCTTTATCCTCTGCAACTGGCTTGTTAAATACCTTGTAGTGGTAGTTTTTAAGTGACCTTAAAATTTGTGAACTGCATTTTCAATGATTAATGTCTCCACATAATTTCTTTCTCATTGCTTAGCACATATGTTGGATGTTGTTAGACCGACTACAGACCAAATTTCCCTGAGTGGAAGAAATAAAGTTGTACTGAATTGAATTAAGTGAAGACTGTTGGTCTGAAGCTTGTAATGACACCTGCTCTGTGCATTGCTTTGATGTAAGCAAGGGCCCAGCAACCAGTGCTGTTATAATGTCAGAATACTTACGTCTTTGTAGATGTCCACCTGAAGGGTTTCATTGTCCAGAGGGAACAGATGTGAATGAGGACTGCTTGTTTCATTGCACACATTGTACTAGAAAGAAAAGAAAACAATACATATATGGGAACCTTGTTGTAAACATTTGACATATGTCATAATTGTTAAAATTCAAAGTTTTATCTATATTACAATAGCCAAGTGGCCTCTATGCATGCGTGCGCGTGTATGGGTTCAATCATGCAGAAAACTGGGGAGAGCTGACATTTGCATTTTTGGTATGCTTATGTATTTTGGGTTAAGGATGAACGCTGCAAAAACAGAAAGTTGATAGGACAAATATTTTTTTGAGAAATTTGCAATTTTAGCTAACCAGTAAACAATGATGTTGTGTTGCAATGCACCATGTGAGTTCAGGGTTTGGGGTATTAAATGTTGTTATTGTGGTTCATGTTAGTTTGATTTAGGTGTTTTTGTACGTCCATTGGTTTAGTCAAGTGTCATGTTGCTGTTACCATGACTGAGTTAAGTGTTATGTTGCTGGTACCATGAGTGAAATGTGTGTTGCGTTTAAGGTCTTCTGCCAACATCTGTGTTCATGTCTAAAAATAGAAGCACCTGCTTGCGACAGAATGCGGAAAACACAAGAACCTCTCCGCACATGCATGTGTATAACTTCGATCATGGACAAACAGAGCACAGTTGACATTTGCTGTTTGGTATGCTTATGTATTTTGAGTCTAGGATGAATGCTGCCAAAACAGAACGTTGATAGAACTAATATTTTTGGAGAAACTACAAATATAGCTAACATTGCTAATTATATTCTGGACTAATACACCATTCCAGCAGGGGGTGGTAAATCATCTTTAAATTAAAAGTGTGAGTATGTGCATGCATGATTTTATTTAGCAAACTCAGTGTAAGTACAAAATATAACTGTAAACGTGTAAAAATACATGGATGACACAAGAAAGTGAAAACACTTATTTCCATTGTGGTCCATTTAAAAATCAAATGACAAAAAAGAAGTAAAAATAAAATAAAATAATAATAATAATAGTGTGTATATGATGACAAGAACCTAAACAATTTATAAATACATTAAGACAGTAAATTAACATTAAATTACGCAATTAACAGGAAAAAGGGTCAAGTTCTTCTAAAAACTGTTGAGGTCTAAGATCTAAGGTTCTAAAAACGTTCTGGGCTCACACGCCATTCCAACTCATTATATAAACTTTGCACAATTTATTACTATGCTTGAAAAATGTCAACTACTTATTTTATAACCATTATAGAGCCTGGGGATCCCTATGTGCAACATGCTAGTATATATATGTATGTACGAGTATGCATAAACACACATAAGTATTTGGTAATTATTTAGTATCATCATTGCAAGCAATCAGCAAGAGAAACATTTCAGTTTTCATTGGAAGAATCAAAATCCCTATGTCTAAACTTATGACTGATGGATAAATTAACAAAGTGTACATTTCTTGATGTAGCTGAAAAGACACTCACCACCTCAATATTTGTGCGTCCATAGAAAGCCTCAGCAAAAACAGCCACCACGAACACATTAATGAGGAAAGAGACAAACAATGCGATGCTTGACTCAATAAAAAAATACTTGTTGGCTCTTTGACTTCTTTCTTGTTTGACCGGTTCACCTCTCTAGACTGAGAAGACACATGGATCAGGTGACACAGTTTCACACAACACATTATAAAAGAACTATCATATGAAGTTAGATCTATGTGCTATATATTTGGACACTGACAAAGTTTCTGTTATTTTAACTGTCAATCATAGCATATTAAAACTGAATGCAAATGATGAGAATGAGCTCATAGTGCTGCCAGTCTGTTTTAAAGTAAAGGGAATTACATAAACATAAGGTTAACAGGGGAGGAATTCCAGCACATTTTGTGTGAAGATCCACTTTTAAAGTAGAGTAAGTCCTATACAGGCCCTGCGGCCCATTGGTTCAGAGCTTAGCATAAAACAGACGAGAGTCCACAGCTCCTCCTGGATGGGAGACCAGTCTTCAGCCAAGGCCAGTACCCGAATACAACTGGGTGGACCGGGGTGATACCGATAAAAATGTCATTTCCAAATTCTTAGACAGGCAGTCTGAAGTGGATACACCTGGAATCCAACTGTCGGTGAGTTCTAAGAGTCATTCAAATGACATGTCATTCCAACAGAATTTGTTTCATACTTCAATTAAATAATGTCAATGTAAGCAACCACTAGTTTTGGGCTTTTATATCTTCTTTACTTTCTGAGATATGGAGACTTAAAAACAAGGCATAGCGCTGGTGGAAGGGACAAACTTAGTAATGATAATGAGGGACAAACTTAGTGATGATGATGACAAAGTACAGTTGTGAAGATGACGATGATGAGGGACAAACTGTTATGATGATGATGATGATAAGGGACAAACTTAGTGATGAGTATGATAAAGTACAGTAGTGAAGATAATAAGGACAAACTGTGATGATGATGATGATAAGGGACAAAGTGATGATGATGAGGGACAAATAGTGATGATGAGGATGAGGATGATGATGATAAGGGACAAACTTAGTGATGATGATAAAGTACAGTAGTGAAGATGATGAGGGACAAACAGTGATGATGATGGTGATGATGATAAGGGACAAACTTAGTGATGATGAGGGGCAAATAGTGATGATGATGATGATGATGAAGAAAATGATAACAATAACGGGCAAACTGAGTGATGATGTGAAAGTATAAAAGTCATGATAATGATGATGATGATAAAGTACAAAAGTAGGGATGAGGATAAATTATAAAAGTAGTGATGCTGCTGCTGCTGATAAAGGATAAACTTAGTGATGGTCATGATGAATGTAAGGGACAAAGGCAGTAAGGATAATGATGATGATGATGATGATGATCAGGACAAAGGTAGCAAAGATGGCTGAAAATGAAAATGCCAATGAAGAAAGGTTGAGATGAGAATAATGACAACGACCACAGATAGTCATGATAAAGACGATGATGATGAACCAAAGCAGGGAAACGAGTGCTTCAACACAATGAGGAACAGGTAAAAACAAATTCAGCTAATAAACAGAACAGAAGGACATGGCCACATCAACAGAAGACAGCACATATCAGACAAGCCAAATTTTTACACATCGGTTGTTGGGTAGAATAGAATGACATCATTTATGTGGCATATGAAGCAAATCCAAGATGGTCAGAAAGTTTTTGAAAATCTGTTGATTTGACATGGAGTAGTTACATATATACCACAAAGCCACCTGCTCTAAAAAATATTTGAGGGAACAAAAGTAACAGGACAATTCGCAGCTGAGCTGTTTCATATCCAGGTCTGTTACCTTATTTAACTGGCAAATCAACAGAAATATAAAGACTATGATACAGTATGATATGTCTGTTTTCAGCAGGTTGTCCTCAAAGGCAGTGATGAGGGAGTCTAGTGAAGGCAGCCACAAAGACAAGGAGCTACAAGCTGCAGTGGCTGTGACTGAAAAGACTACATATCCAACTTCTGTTTGTTCACAGCAGTGGTGGGCACATATAAACAAAAAATTAACTTCGATAACAGATAACTGAAAAGTTATCTTTGATAAAGATAAACCGATAAACCTGCCTATGGGACATTTGCAGTTACTAAAGAGCTGAAATTGATTTTTAACACGATTGCTTTTGAAAGTATCAAAAGCGGTAAAAGACCTAAAGAATAACCAAGAATGTTTGACCATACAACCCCCTGCAGGAAACAGCACAGGCAAATCCTGAGAGCACCCATGAAATCAACTCTTTACTAATCATAATCATTTTTCTTTCAACACTCTGCCCCTGCTGGAAGCTCTTGTTTAGAACAGCACTCCCACCAAAGAGACACACCGAGAGCAACTATAAAGCCAGCTCCCTATCAATTTCAACACTCCGGTCAGGCGGAGGTCTTGAAAAATAAAGTCATACTAACTTATGGTTTTTTGAAAATACTGATAGAATAACTCCATTAATGTCAATTCTGTCATTTGTACAAAGTTAAAATATAACATATATCTTTTAATGTTGAATAAGGCACTAATTCTGAGGTTTTGTAACAAACACAGACCGCAAAGCATTCTGGGTAAAAGTGCTTGTCGTGGTCCTTCTTTTTGGTCGTCTCAGGATGTCTTCTTTAGATAACACAAACTAATTGCAAGTGGTTTGCAAGAAAAGGACACAACACTTTGGAATAATTCAGCCTTAAGCAAGATAAAATGCACAGAGTTTTTAAGTTTATTTAAGCCTTCGACACAGAGCTTATACAAACTGAGTCCTCTAGAGAGACTGAATATGCGACGACCACGCTCATCTATATATAGGAGACCCGCGGGCATCGCTCCTCCTTCGACTTTTTTATTTATTTTATTCCCAAGACATGGTTTTCTATTGGACGCGTCCTCTAGTGAACCCTAAGCAGGTGTTAGGCCATTATTTCAATGTGACAAACGCTCCAATTAAAACTTGAAGGATTTACAACTGATTTTTTTAAAAACACCCTCTGCCACAGGTGCAGCTGGCCTGAGGCCCACTGCACCTGGCCTGTGGGCTCATCACTGCTGGGATATCAGCCAACTTGGCTGCCAACTTGGAAAGTACCTAAGAGGCCTTGGAAAGTACCTAAGAGGCCTTGGAAAGTACCTGACAGACCGAATGACTAATAGAGCCCTTTTTTGGGTTGAACACCTGCTAGTTCAGCCAGAGGACATATAGTTCAGATCAGGACACTTGATAGTTCATCATAGTTCAAATAAGGACCTAAAAAGTCTTCTACAGTCCCTCCTCTGGGACTTGAAAGAGTCCCATTACATCAACTATACTCTTGGGCTGTTTACTGACAAGACGTCCTCATTTGTGTATTGCAATAAAAAAAGAAAAACACATCACTCGAATTACTGAGAACTCTGGTGCGGATATGAATATAAGTGATACTTCACACGGTAAATATATTTAAGTGCAGGTGAACCTACATACTAAGGCACAAGGTGATCAATTAGCTGGATTATATCAACGCAAGGTGACATTCAAACATTGAGTTTTGGTGTAATTCAAGGCACTTAAAATGGCCACATAAAACAAGTTACAGCAACCTCTTAATCATGGCAAAGTAAAGGCATTACATTGACATTAGTGCAACCAATCATCTTCTGGCATCTATTGTCTCACTCAACCAGAGGCTCCAACCCATTATACTTGGTTCTACATATTATTTTGTTAAAGCGTCACACATTTATTATTTAAATGCATCAAACAACCTCTTCGTTACCACTATTTAGTCAACCAATCAAGAAACTATTCTAAGGTTAGCGCAACTATATCTAGATAAATGATAAACACAATAAATGGTTTCCCTTCATGTCCGTCCTTAAGTCATTTGCCTTAATCAATCATATAATGGTTTTCATTATAGGCCTTTTCTCAACATGTTCCACTTTGTTTTTCTTCTTTTTCAGCTTGTTTTCTAATGCCCTTTTTGGCCAGATGCCAAATTTAGGCGATGCATGTCTCTTGAGGCATGCTATAATTTAAGAAAAAGGGGTCCCTATGACGCCACTAGTACCTACTTCCCAGCCATTCCGTGTAAGGGTCCCCTTTTTATAAATTTGCAATGTGATATCTATGTGTATGCATTTAGCTTTATCTGTGTTACGCAGATGATGGTAAGGACAGACATTTATCAGACCTTCGTTACTAACATCCACCCTTCTTCGTTTTTATTTACACTCGGATTTCTGAAACCAATCCATAATCCAAACTCAAGAGCCAAGGTCGTTGCCCTAGGTGTTCCCTCTCCATATGCTCCATCATGCTGGCTAGCATGTCCATACTAGACTGAAGACAACACAGTTGAGTATGGAGGCCCTCCTGAGCACAAGAGATGTTGGCATTGTCACGGTGTATCCTTAACAGGTATGCAGCTGTCTGACTCAGTTGTGGCATGATTTCATCAAATAGCCCATGGGGAATGTGATTTGTGAGGGGCAGGAGCTGGTCCAAGGTTTTTGGAGCAGACTCTTGTGGAAGACGAAGCTCTCGAGCCAAGATTGCCATGTCCAGTGGGGTGACTATGACCAGATTAAGGTTGTGCAGTCCAGGGGACAGGAAGTACAAGGGGGAAGGCATCTCGTGTGTGGGGGGGAGTATTGTTGATGTCGCACGGGCAAGTGGTTGGAACACTCTGGGCATTTAGCAGCCTGTACAAAGCTCCCCTCTGTCCTGGTGGGTGAGTTCGGCTAAGGTCCACCCCTGCCGATCCTCCTCCAGAGGCACTGGGCTGATCGGAATATCTCTCCTGCCTTGGGGGAGGAAAGCTGGGGACAGGTCCTAGTAGTAAATTGGGTCTAGGATGCACTCGGGCGGTTGCTGCATATGGCCGACCTTGGCTGCCTTCCCTGGAGGGTATCGTTGCCACTGGCACATGTGACTGTCTCCATGGCATCTGCGGAAGGGGTGTGTTCCTGAGTCCAAAGGGTCCTTCAGATGATGGTGGAGTCCTCGGGCCGACTCTTGCTGTAGGCAGATTCTGTGAAGCCGTCATCGCCAGGTGCTGGAACAATGAGGATCCTTCTGTTGCCAACTGGTTTAGCTGCTGGATGGATGGCGGCTGTGGCGACCAATCATGGCTCGACCGTCCCTCCAGTATATCCTCTTCTCCAAACAGTTCTGAGAGTCCAATCAGACTTGATAGAGGCAGATCAGGCATAAGTCCCTGATCAGGGGAGTCTGGTCTCTCAGCCATACTCCTGTGTCCTATTAATATACATATACGGTCATTATTACTGCTTCATGTCATTCTTTTAGATATTGTCTATCCTATCCCTCATTGTTGTGGGTGCATGTGTGTGAATGTAAATGTGCGTGCATGTCTTCTTCCTCGTCTACAATATCACCAAGCACGGTCCATCCCAGTCCTCCCTATCTGGGGTATACACCACAATATTAGGTAGCTGGGGGCTGTCGGGAGGATAATTGGTATTTCATCCATTTCCATATATTCTGGTTCTTTGTCTATTTCGTTTGTGCTTTCTTCTAGAGCTCGGACGGCTAACAGTGGGAGCTGTCCTACTGTGGATGCAATCAATTTATTGACCAGAAATTTTATCAAGGGAATACCACAACATATTACCAGCAAGACCGCCACCCCTGTTAGTGCCAAGACTACTCCTATCTGATATAACCAGTCTTTCCATGATATCCACCCTCTCCTTAGAGCCCCAAATAGTGTAAATAGTGGGCCAATATTCACTCCATTCCCTACGATGTATCCAGAATCGTCGGTTTCATTTCTCCCTCCTATGGAGTTACTTAATAGTTCCTGTTGCATCTCTTCAAGTGTGATTAAGAGCTCTGTCAAATTTCCGTCTTCCCCTGTACGCATGGGAATAGCTGTGCAACATTCGGTGGCTTTGATCATAATACAAACTCCTTGTTCATCAGCCATCATCATCTCAATAGCTAATCTATTTTGCATTGTCATTAGTGAGGTGGCGTGCAGTTGTTCCGTTAGGGCTCCTACAGCTGCCAATGTCCAATTCAAATATCTTTGTTGATTATACCACAAGTAATTAATCCACTGCACCTCCTGGAACCTAGAACGGACTTTTGGAGTAACCCCGAACAGAGCCAATGCCAATCCCTATTTATCCCCATCTTCATCTGCTTTAACTCTGCTACTGTCTATGGCTTCTAATTGTCGGGGTATCCCTTCTGGTATCCCGTTTCTTACTGTGACGTTGTAGTCTGTTTTAAATGTCATTATTCCTCTTTTCTTACGAAGTTTCTGTGGCCTGGGTTGTATTGAATTTGGCATTTCAATTACTGTTATTGCTCCTGTGAGCATTACGGGAGCACAAAGGCCTTTCCAATTAGGGGACAGTGATGACAGGAGTTTCCTTCTTTGTCCGCATATCCAAAAGATGTCAGCCAAGGGTACCGTTCCCTTAGCTAAATCTGGAGTAGATACCCATGAAGCATGGGTGAGATTCAGTCCAATTACAGACCCCCCTGTGGCCGGTACTATTTGTTCACACTGTATGCCTGCTGCTGGCAGGGTGTGACATACGGTGATGTTCCATGATGCTTTGGCCGGTTTATATTCTTGCTGCTTTTGCATACACTGTATGTGGTGTTTTGACTGGGTCTTCCCTACCTGCCAATTGCTTATGTATTGTGCTACTAAGCCTTTAGCTATACAAAATGGGTGTATCATCCCTTTCTCTATTTTAATCATAGGTGGAACGGTTCCTTCTGTACTTAGAGGCACTGGACAAAGTTTATTGTCGACAGCATATTTTTCATCCCCTACTGCCATTTTCATAACACATTGTGTATAGCACTCTGCTTGTTCTGAGTTATGTTGGGGACTCCTATAACAGTTGTTGATATCAGGTAGGGGTTTAGCCTGAGTTATCACACCCTTCCAGTGACAGGCTATGCAAGGCTTTTCACTGATCTGCCTAGCCGAAAATTTCAACCATTGGTAAAATAAATTGGTCTTCAACCCTTGTGTGCGGGCTAGGTCTGTACTGGGATCCCATCTCCCTAAGTGACTGCTTGTTTCTAGGCTTCTAATTGTCCTCTCTTTCCTTGGTTTGATTTTTACCCATTTTGAGGCTTCATGTACTGTAACAGTTACGTCTTGCTTGGTTTCCCTGCATCCTCTTTTATCACAAATTACCTCTATGTTGAGTGTTCCCTCCTCTTCACATTTGATGCTAATGGCTTCGCCTAATATGTAATCCCCCAGCTTTCCCTGTATTCCTATGTTCTTGTAGGCTTTTGATTTAATGTATACCAAATTATATGTTTTTCCTGTGTTTAGAATGCCTTGTTTAGTTGCTATTGCGGCCATGGCCACGGCACAGTCCGTTGTATGTTTTGGATGTCTATTTTCTCCCATATTAACCACCAGTAGTATTGTCAATCCCTTGAATAATTCCTTAATCATTGTTCTGGTGACTGTTGAGATGTGCTACTAGATGTGCTGCTGAGTGAGCCGTCGCTAGATAAGCTGTCACTAGGGATTTGTGGTGTATCTGTGCTTTGTCTGGGTTGTACTTCCTGCGGTTCGTCTGTCGGTAAATCTGCTGAGTTGCTGTCCGAGTCTGATGTCTCCTGTGGCCTGTCTATCTGTCGGTCTGTATCTCTGTCTGTCTGTTGGCCTGCGTCTCCAGTTGTTTCTGAGTCTGCATCTGAGTCTGTCGCTGCTCTATCTGGCAGGGATCCACTACTCTCTGAAGCTGTGCGTCGTCTTTGTTCAATAAGTCTCTGTGAGCGCCTTGGCCGGTGTTCGCCTGGCTGCAGGGAGGCGTGGCCTTCCCTCGGTGCTGCTTCTGGCTGCAGGGAGGCGTGGCCGTCCCTCGGTGCTGCTGTAGGGTCTCTGGCTTCTCTTGCTTCCCCCCTTGGCCCGGCGGCTCTGCCAAGACGAGCTTGCCGAGGCCGCAGGGGCGCTGGGCCACCAACCCTACAGCAGTGGTTTAAATGAAACCAAGTGTCCTTACCGTCTACTTTGACTGCTGTACGTGAGGCAAGAATAACTTTAAAAGGACCTTCTCGGCGGGGCCTATCCCACTTCTTTTTGAACACTTTGACGTAAACCAGATCACCAGGCTGGATGGTCTGATTTTCAAGTGGAATCTCTGCTTCTCTGTCTTCTGTAGCACCTTTGACCTGCAAAAAGATAGTTTTGTGTATTTGGGTTAACTGTCTCAGATAATTATGCCATTCGTCTTGTAGCTGCTCCAGCGATGGTCCTTCGTAGGGTCCTCTCAGGTATGGAATAGGCATCGGCCGACCTGTGAGAGCTTCAAATGGTGTCAAATGGGTTAGTTGGTTAGTTTGTGAGCGCATTGACAATAGAGCAAGCGGCAACGCATCCAGCCAGGTTAGTTTGCCATTGCTGTCTGCTATGATTTTTGCTAGTTTGTTCTTTAAAATGCCATTAGCCTGTTCCACCGCCCCATTTGATTGGGGGTGATAAACACACCCAAATTTCTGTTTAATACCCAATTGTTTGAATGTTTCTTGTGTAACCTTGGCTACAAAAGCCCTACCGTTGTCAGATGAGATAGTATCTGGAATTCCAAATCTTGGAAAGACGTCTCGGCACAAGAATTTGGCTACCGTTTTATGGTCTTGATTTGCAGAGGCTACTGCCTCAATCCATCGGCTGAACCTGCATATCACTACCAAAACATATCTCATTTGTTTAACTCGGTTTTCAGTTCCCATGTCTATGAAATCCATCATAAGATGTCTGAATGGCCCATCAGGGACCGGAATGTGGGCTAAAGGGGCTGTGAATGATTTCCGGACATTGTACTGTGCACATACCTCACACTCATTCAACAAACGGTCCACTGTAGCTGCCATATATGGTGACCACCAGACAGTTTTTAGTTTGTTCATAATTTGGACTCGCGAACAATGATCGGGTCCGTGGGCCCAAATGATTGCATGTCATAATAAATTGGTGGGTAACACAAAATGTCCATGACTACTGCGCCACAGCTTGTTCGCTGGCCCCTGACTATGTGTCTCAATAGCACCTCGTTTAACCCACATTCGTTTTTCTTCTCCACTGGCCCTACTTTGAGCCACTATCAGTGCGTCAAGTGAAACCAGTGGGGCACAATCTTGGATGGTTAACAGGGGAAACATATTTTCCCCTTGTGCTCCTTTGCGAGCTGCGTCATCTGCTAGGTTGTTCCCTTGAGCTATGATGTTATTATTCTTTTGATGACCTGCACATTTAATGATGGCTACCTCAGACGGTAATTGGAGAGCTTGTAACAGTTGGGAAATCGCTTCTCCATGAGTGACAGGGGTGCCATCTGCTCTCAGGAATCCCCTTTGTTTCCAAATGTTTGCATGTACATGACATACGCCATAAGCGTAGGCCGAGTCTGTGTAGATATTAACACGTTGATCTTTAGCTATCTGGCAAGCCATAGTTAAGGCTTTGATTTCTGCCAGTTGGGCTGAACAAGGCTGATCAATTCCTTGGGACTCCAGTAATTCAAAGGTCTCGCCATCCGTGTTTAGTTTAACAATCCCCATACCCGCATGCAATCCCGCGGCATCCCGAAAGCATGAGCCGTCCACGAACAGGGTTAGATCTGCATCTATGGCGTGATTATACAAATGTTCTCTGGCTCTCAAAAATTTCTCTGTCTCTGCCACACAGTTATGTGGAGTACCATCTAACGGTGTGGTCAATTTGGTGGCGGGATTCACCGTGTGACAACGTTGTATTGTTATTTCTGGAGCGGACAACACAACTTCATATCCAGTGCGTCTAGCTTGTGTTAAGACAAAACGTTGACTGGTTAGCAGGGCATGTAACTGATGCGACGTGTACAACGTTACTGCATGTCCCATGATTATGGATGATGCTTTTTGAAATGCAAAGGCAGCTGCTGCTAGACCCTGATAGCATGGTGGCAATCCTGTTTCAATGTTGTCAAGCTTTGTACTATAATAGGCCAATGGTTGTTTTCCTTCATTTGTTTCCTGCATTAATACAGCACAAGCATAACCAGCTTTTTCAGTAACATACAAATGGAAAGGTTTCCCATAATCTGGGTTACCTAACGCGGGAGCAGATTGCATGTCTGTTTTTAGGGCCTCAAAAGCTCCCGTTGCCTCATCTGTCCAGACGAGGAGAGCTGCATTGCTTGTTTGCCCCACTGCTCTAATCATGGCATGCAGAGGTGCAGTTTTTATAGCATAATCACAAATCCACGGCCGACTGTACCCTGCCATCCCAAGGAATGAAAGCATCTGTCCCACTGTTTGGGGTTTGGGAGCCTTGATTATAGCCTCCACTTGGCTTGGGGCTATACATCGCGTGGTCCCACACAACTGTCTTCCCAAGTATTCTACTTGTTGTTTGCAGAACTGCAATTTGTCCTTACTTACTTTATGACCTCCATCTGCCAATGCATGCAATACAATTAATGAATCTTTTTCACACTGTTCTTGAGTCTCTGATGCAATAAGGAGATCATCCATATATTGCACCAATGTACTGGGTATGTCAAGGTGTTGTAAATCTTCAGCCAGGACTTTGTTAAAGATGGCTGGGGACAGGTTCAGTCCCTGAGGTAGCCATGTATACGTTAGCTGTTGTCCCAGAAATGTGAATGCAAACAAATGTTGTGAATCTGGGTGCACAGGCACACTGAAATAGGCTGAACACAGATCGATTACTGTGTACCATTTTGCTGCAGCGGGGATGCTTGATAGTATAGTATGCGGATCAGGTACTATAGGTGCATCCATTTCTATTATTGCATTGATAGGACGCAGATCATGTACCAACCAATACTCTTTGGTATTGTTTTTAGGGATAGGATAGATAGGAGTACTGCATGGGCTTGCAGTTTTTATTAAAACTCCAGCTGCCATTAGTCCCTTAATTACTGGTTTTATGCCTTCAATAGCCTGAGGTTTTAATGGATACTGCCTTTGGTGAGACAGTTTTGCTCCCGGTTTTACTTTTATTTTTACTGGTAAGGCTGTTTTTACTAGTCCTACATCTGTTTTGCTTTTGGACTACACCACTGGTGGTATTTGCTCTAACAATTTCTCTTGTTGGGCCGATAACACCATCTGTCCCTCTGGTCTAGGATTGAGCTCCACTTTTTGAGCTATAGCCTCATCATTTACTTTTAAGTTAATTCGTATAAACTGCTGGTCTTTTGACAGATGTACTTGTGGACTTTCCATGTTTTGCCATTCTTCAACTTCTGAGGCTGTCTTTACCATTGGACCTAGGTCATGGGATTCGTACTTTTCTGAGACTAAAAGGGTCACATGAGGCGTGGCATTCGGCACTTGATACCATTGTTGTTCAGCGGGGCCTAAATAAATTTCTGTGGTGGTTATGTGAAACAGCCGTTGACTCATCAATGCATCCCAGCAGCATGCATAGTCAGTCTGTTCTTGTTTGGTATCGAACATCAGGGTGACATGTAAAGGTAAACTAGGTGTATATACTGCTGTATAGTGTTGTTCTGCCCAGGGCTTCCATTTTTCCCATTCTAGTTGAAGATTTGAATTTTCTGGTTGTAACTTCAGCCAGTATACCATGGGTTACACAGTTCAGACCTTGTTTTCCATGTCCATAAGCACCATAATGTTGGCGAGTGCTTCGTCAGGAAAGTGTATTTGCAGTCCTTGATGGGTACACACTATCTGGGTTTGTAGCTTACATAAAATGTCTCTTCCCAGCAAATTCACAGGTGTATTTTGTGAGTATAACAGGGGTGTTTCAATTGTTTTTCCTGCAATCGTTACAGGAAGTGGGCGTGTAAAAGGTATTATTTGAGTTTTCCCAGAGAAGCCGATGGTCTTAATTACAGACCCAGAGAGGGGGAGATGAGCGCCCATTTTCCCTATGCAAGAGTATGTTGCCCCTGTATCCACCATGAAAGGGAAATCTCTGTTTTGTATATTAACGGTGACGGTTGGCTCTTCCTTAGGTATCATAGAAATCGCCAATGCCACCGTTTCCCCCTCTGTCTTCTCTAGGCCCCCCTATTGCCAATAGGCAGAGGGTCCAACCCAAGGTCGGGCTGGACAATTTCTCATTCGATGTCCAGGTTGTCCACAGCTCCAACACTCATTAGAGGGTTGATCCCCTATTGGGGGTGTTGGTCCCATAGGCGGTCCCGCTTGACTGTTCCTGGGAGCTGAGTTCTGGAATCTGCTTCCAAATGGAGGTTGGCGAGATCCTCTTCGCCACCCTCCTCTTTGACCCTGAAAATTCCGTGACTCTCCTCTCCACCCATGACTGTAGGTGAGTCCATTCCCGGGTGTGCCAGTGCTATGGTAGTGATAGTGATGCTCCACTGGTGCTGAGACTTCTCCTGCAGGAGTGCTCCCTGCTGCTCCTTGGGGGCACTGTGTGGCTGTTACCACAGGTGCCTGTATGGTGGCAGCAGTGTTTGCCATAGGGCCTGTGCTTGCCGGCTCAGAAGGAACAGGGGTCATCATTGGTGCCTGGGTCTTTATTTTTTCTTTCTTTCCTTTGGTTAGTTCTCCCAACTGCATCTGCACCAATTTTTTCGTTAGGGATTTTGCTGCATCTTCTTCTTTTTGTTTTTCTTTCTTGTAGATTTCAAGATGGTGACAAATATGCTTTTCAGTTGCTGGAGAATGGTTCCATGCATTTCCTGTTTCCTCCGCCCATCTCTTCTGGAATCGGTGCAGGAACTTCTTTGGGCACTCTTCAGGGGTCCACTCCTCATCACCCAATTTAGAGGTATCCAAGACCTCAGGGTACTTTCTTCTCAGTCCTTCCCACATGGAGTTTCTATAGCGATTAAAGAGGACTTCATCATGTTGATTAGTGCCCATCATCTGTGTTAGTCCAACCTTTCCTGCTAGTTCTTCAGTGTCATGTTTTCCCATTACATGCATTAGCAAGGCTTTTATGTCACCTAAAGACAAGGTTACCCCTGCAGTGCCCTCTTCTAAGGCAGTTATCCATCTCCCAGCTCCTTGGGTGATGTCTGGCAGCCTGTTGGCCAGCCCCACCATGTCTGTCCAGCTCCATGGGGTATACACATGATGACCATTTCTGACCACCAGTGGGCATATGAGGTCTTCGTTCTCCTCTTCGTCTGTGGGGGCTCCATACTGTCTTCCAGATCGAGTGTGACTAACTGGTCCCAGGCGGTCCATCAAGTTAGTTATGTCCTGTTCTAAAGCCGTTATGTCTTTGGCTACACCTTGTTATCTTTGCCTGAGTCGGGCCTCTTTTGCACTCTCAATGATGATCTCACCAGAAATCTTTCGGGTGGGTGGCTCTATAATGTGATTCCCTTGATTAGGCGTCGATTGTTGTAATATTCTTCTTTCCTCGGCGTCCCTATGTCTTTGTATTCTTTCCTTCGCTAGCCGAAGCTGCTCAGCTAGTTCTTCATTATCTCTTCTGGCCAGATCCAGTGTGTCACAGAAGCTCTTGTGCCACTCTTCGGAGCCTCTATAGCCTGAGAAGGTCCAGTCGGTTGACTTATGGTGGGAGGGGACAGTTTTCAGTGGACCTCAATGTGCAGGTGGAGCCTTCAGGTCTCTCTCTCTATCCTCGTTTGCCTCAGTGTCACTGTTATATGTGGCCTCCCCTGCTGGTCGTGGTGAGCAACCACTTACCTCCGGACTTGGAGACCTTGTATGATCCATTTGACAGACCGAGGACCTGTGTCCTTGTGGCTCCCGAGCTTTTAGTGTCAGTGTGAATTTGCCCTCCACATCCATGCCTTGGTCCTCTTCACGAGTTCCTAATACAAATTGTCCAGCTGTCCTTCCCATATCATGACGTTTATATGGGGGTGGCTCTGCTTCCCAGCTCGGTGCACTGGCTTTAGTCTCTTTGGATCTTTCCTCTGTCATTTTTTCTTTTTTCTGCTGTAGCCTCTGTGCTTCCTGCTTGAACAAGGCCAAAACGTCTTTTTCTTCAGTGCGTTTTTTGTTGTTATTCACGTTCTTCAGCTGATCTTTAATTTCTTTTTTCTGTATTTCTACCGCAACTGCTTCACACATCACCGGATCAAATGATCCCTCCAAAGGCCATTGCCTGCCCCCATGTGACCTTTTGTGCCACTTTCTCATACATTGGTTGGCCTTAATGCGTTTTCCTGGATACTTTCTTAGTACTAAGTCTAGCGGGGTACTTTCCCGACCTTGACCTTGAGAGTTACCCATGTAACCCTGACAAACGCTATGTGAGGTGTTTCTATGGTATTCTGGTAGTCCCTCAGGGGCTGTCCCAAGTCCTCCTGTTGGGTCTAAACGTCTCCTCCTCCTTAAAAAGAGAATACAATGATTTGCAAATCCTCTTCAACCTATATTCAATTGAATACACCACAAAGACAAGATATTAAATATTCAAATTGATAAACTTTATTGTTTTTGTGCAAATATTTGCTCATTTTGAAATGGATGCCTGCAACATGTTTCAAAAAAGCTGGGACAGTGGTATGTTTACCACATCACTAAATAAGCATTTGGGAACTGAGGACACTAAATGTTGAAGCTTTGTAGGTGGAATTCTTTTCCATTCATGCCTGATGTACAACTTCAGTTGTTTCAACAGTCCAGGGTCTCCGTTGTCGTATTTTATGCTTCATAATGTGCCACACATTTTCAATGGGTGACAGGTCTGGACTGCAGGCAGGCCAGTCTAGTACCCGCACTTTTACTACGAAGCCACGCTGTTGTAACATGTGCAGAATGTGGCTTGGCATTGTCTTGCTGAAATAAGCAGGGATGTCCCTGAAAAAGACGTTGCTTGGATGGCAGCATGTGTTGCTCCAAAACCTGGATGTACCTTTCAGCATTGATGGTGCCATCACAGATGTGTAAGTTGCCCATGTCATGGGCACTAACACACCCCAATACCATCACAGATGCTGGCTTTTGAACTTTGTGCTGGTAACAATCTGGATGGTCTTTTTCCTCTTTTGTCTGGAGGACACAACGTCCATGATTTCCAAAAACAATCTGAAATGTGGACTCATCAGACCACAGCACACTTTTCCACTTTGCATCTGTCCATTTCAAATGAGCTCGGTCCCAGAGAAGGCGGCAGTGTTTCTGGATGTTGTTGATGTATGGCTTTCGCTTTGTATGGCTGAGTTTTAACTTGCACTTGTAGATGTACCAACGAACTGTGTTAACTGACAATGATTTTCTGAAGTGTTCTTGAGCCCACACGGTAAGATCCTTTACACAATGATGTCGGTTTTTAATGTAGTGCCACCTGAGGGATCAAAGGTCACGGGCATTCAATGCTGGTTTTCGGCCTTGCCGCTTACGTGTAGAAAGTTCTCCAGATTCTCTGAATCTTCTAATTATATTATGGACTGTAGATGATGGAATCCCTAAATTCCTTGCAATTGAACGTTGAGAAACATTGTTCTTAAACTGTTGGACTATTTTCTCATGCAGTTGTTCACAAAGTGGTGATCCTCGATCCATCTTTGCTTGTGAATGGCTGAGCCTTTTGGGGATGCTCCTTTTATACCCAATCATGACACTCACAATTAGTGTCCTCAGTTCCCACACGCTTGAGTGTTGTTAGAAGGAAAGGTGATGTAACACATTGGTAAACATACCACTGTCCCAGCTTTTTTGAAACGTGTTGCAGGCATCCATTTCAAAATGAACAAATATTTGCACAAACACAATAAAGTTTATCAGTTTGAACATTAAATAAATGATTTGCAAATCATTGTATTCTGTTTTTATTTACATTTTACACAATGTCCCAACTTCAGTGGAAGCTTAAAAACATTCTAAAATGACCTTTTCATTTTATTATCATAGGGTATTGTATGTTGCTGGATGCAAAGGAAGACAAATTTAAATTAGAGGTCTAGGACTTCTGGAATGGCTAGCGACAAGACGGATGCATAGTCATTTCACTCCGTCTAAAACTGGCTTAAAATAACCCTCCAAACTCGAGAAATACGCTGAAACTTAACAGAGGATATTATGAATGGGGGTAAATCCAAAAAAGGACAGCGGAATCCAAGAAAAACGACAAATGAGGAGGATATATCTAAAATTGTGCACGAGGAACAACTCGAAGACGAGGAGGACGAAAATGGCGGCGGCGCGTTATCCGAGTCAACGGCGGATTCAAGCGAAGACTCTCCAACTTTGAAGGAAATCAGGGAGGCTATCCTGGGCATGAAAGCAGATATGGCAGAAACCATAAGAGCGGAACTTGCTGTATTTACTAAAGATTTGAACCAAAGGCTGACAGATCAAGCAGTCACTTTGGAAACACACGGCAAAGCCATAGCCAGTGCTGAGGAGCGCATTGCGGATTTCGAGGCTTGTGGCGTGGTGACAAGAGAAATGCTACTCAAGTTGCTGAAAGAGCAAAGAAAACTACAAGACAAAGTAATCAGTCTCGAGTCTCGTTCAAGAGGATCCAATATTCGCATATACGGAATCCCGGAAGACACCGAAACCGGCTCTATGGTGACTTTTGTGAATAATCTCCTCACCAAGGAGTTACCATTACCTGAAGGCACCTCTTCAAATCCAGCGTGCACACAGGTCATCGGCACGTAAACCTGAGTCAGGCTCACCTCTGCGATCAATAATAGTCAATTTTTTGCAGTTTGAGGTGAAGGAAATGGTTTTGAGACTGGCATGGAAGACAAAGGTAATGCTGAATAATAAACAGATCTACTTTGACCATGATTATGCGTTGGAGGTGATGGAGAAATGCAGATCATATGGAGACATTAAGCGAGTACTCAAGGAAAAGGGTATCCATTTCCAAACACCTTTTACGCGGATACGCATTCACTGGAGTGATGGGCCAAGAACATATAATGATGCGGAGGATGCTACGCGGGAGTTGCGGGCCCGAGAGCTGGAGGTGACAGTGGGCAGGATGAAGACGCCTCCAGACGCGGACATTGAGGAGAGAATCAACGCCGCATTCCCATGGCAACAAGTACACCCAGAAAGCCGTGAATCAACTGTCGAGATGAGAGTGAAAGAGAGACTTCAAGAGTTTCGCAGAGGAGAGAGAGAGATTTGTCGACGAGGAAATGAAAGACAGTATAGTTTTACAAGAAAGAAAAAAATAAGTGTATATGTATGGGTATGTATATGTATGTCTATGTATATATATATATATATGTATGTGTATATGTATATATAGGTATGAGTGTTTTGTTAGCTGTCTTTTGCAAATTGTTAAACGTGGCCAGTTGGGCGTCAGCGCAACTGGCCACAGTTTGTTGGACTTATTGTGGGGGATATATATGCGGGTCGGACATTCCGCCACAAGGGGGAGCCCTGACCATAGGGAGGGACCTTTCTCCCCACTTTCCAGCAAAGACATCCAGGTATTCAGGGATCCTGAGGAAAAGGAAGACTTTCTGATTTTATTTTATTTCATGTTGTTTGGTGTTCTTAATGTTCTTGATAGTTCAGTTTACAGTGGGTATTATGTGTATTGTAGTCATGAAACTCATACCGACAAGTTCAGGGTGTCACATAAAGGGTATATTCTCATCAAGATTTTTACCACACACATATGCTAAATTTTTTAACTCTTAACGTAAATGGGCTTTTGAGCCCCAATAAGCAAAGTAAAATATTGAGTAAATTGAAGGGGGAGAAAATTGATGTTGCATTTTTGCAAGAGACTCACATGGTCGGATTAGAGCATGAGAGACTTAAAAAGCAAGGTTATAAACATGTTTTCTTCTCATCCAATGGATTAAAACATACAAGAGGAGTAGCAATATTAATAACAGGAAGAGTCATTTTTGAACATATTTCAACAATCAAGGATAAAGAGGAGAGGTATGTAATGGTAATAGGGAAATTAGATGGAGAATTATTTACACTATACAATATATATATGTTCTCCCCCCCCGGCTCCAAATCAGAGCAATATATTCAAATAATAGAAAAAGCAGTAACTGAGGCAAAGGGGCTACTTGTTTGTGCAGGAGACCTTAATATGGCATTGAGACCGAGCACAGACTCATCTGGGAATAGAGCCTCTCAAACTCAAAAAATGACTAAAAAGATAAATTTAATGTTGGAAGAAATGGGCATTGTTGATATCTGGAGAAATTTGCATCCTGCTGATAGGAATTATACATTCTATTCATCTCTACATTTCTGTTATTCAAGAATAGATTTTTTTTTACATTTAAAACAGATATGGATAGAATACAGAGTTGCTCAATTGGGGCCATGGACATCTCTGATCACTCCCCTTTATATTTGTCTGTTTCCATGAATCAGAGTAGAAAAGAGACTTATTGGAGACTAAATAATAGTATATGAATAATAACATATGCGAGCAGCTATCGGCAGAAATATCAGAATATCTACAAATAAATGACAATGGTGAAAGTTTGGTGCACATACAACCCCTGGCAAAAATTATGGAATCACCGGCCTCGGAGGATGTTCATTCAGTTGTTTAATTTTGTAGAAAAAAAGCAGATCACAGACATAACACAAAACTAAAGTCATTTCAAATGGCAACTTTCTGGCTTTAAGAAACACTATAAGAAATCAGGAAAAAAAATTGTGGCAGTCAGTAACGGTTACTTTTTTAGACCAAGCAGAGGGAAAAAAATATGGACTCACTCAATTCTGAGGAAAAAATTATGGAATCACCCTGTAAATTTTCATCCCCAAAACTAACACCTGCATCAAATCAGATCTGCTCATTAGTCTGCATCTAAAAAGGAGTGAACACACCTTGGACAGCTGTTGCACCAAGTGGACTGACATGAATCATGGCTCCAACACGAGAGATGTCAATTGAAACAAAGGAGAGGATTATCAAACTCTTAAAAGAGGGTAAATCATCACGCAATGTTGCAAAAGATGTTGTTCACAGTCAGTTGTGTCTAAACTCTGGACCAAATACAAACAACATGGGAAGGTTGTTAAAGGCAAACATACTGGTAGACCAAGGAAGACATCAAAGCGTCAAGACAGAAAACTTAAAGCAATATGTCTCAAAAATGCACAACAAAACAAATGAGGAATGAATGGGAGGAAACTGGAGGAAACTGGAGTCAACGTCTGTGACCGAACTGTAAGAAACCGCCTAAAGGAAATGGGATTTACATACAGAAAAGCTAAACGAAAGCCATCATTAACACCTAAACAGAAAAAAACAAGGTTACAATGGGCTAAGGAAAAGCAGTCGTGGACTGTGGATGACTGGATGAAAGTCATATTCAGTGATGAATCTCGAATCTGCATTGGGCAAGGTGATGATGCTGGAACTTTTGTTTGGTGCCGTTCCAATGAGATTTATAAAGATGACTGAACATGTAAATTTCCACAGTCATTGATGATATGGGGCTGCATGTCAGGTAAAGGCACTGGGGAGATGGCTGTCATTACATCATCAATAAATGTACAAGTTTACGTTGATATTTTGGACACTTTTCTTATCCCATCAATTGGAAGGATGTTTGGGGATGATGAAATCATTTTTCAAGATGATAATGCGTCTTGCCATAGAGCAAAAACTGTGAAAACATTCCTTGCAAAAAGACACATAGGGTCAATGTCATGGCCTGCAAATAGTCCGGATCTTAATCCAATTGAAAATCTTTGGTGGAAGTTGAAGAAAATGGTCCAAGGCTCCAACCTGCAAAGCTGATCTGGCAACAGCAATCAGAGAAAGTTGGAGCCAGATTGATGAAGAGTACTGTTTGTCACTTAAGTCCATGTCTCAGAGACTGCAAGCTGTTATAAAAGCCAGAGGTGGTGCAACAAAATACTAGTGATGCGTTGGAGCGTTCTTTTGTTTTTCATGATTCCATAACTTTTTCCTCAGGATTGAGTGATTCCATATTTTTTTCCCTCTGCTTGGTCTAAAAAAGTAACTGTTACTGACTGCCACAATTTTTTTTCCTGATTTCTTATAGTGTTTCTTAAAGCCAGAAAGTTGCCATTTGAAATGACTTTAGTTTTGTGTCATGTCTGTGATCTGCTTTTTTCTACAAAATTAAACAACTGAATGAACATCCTCCGAGGCCGGTGATTCCATAATTTTTGCCAGGGGTTGTATTATGGGATGCTTGTAAAGCAGTTATGAGAGGAAGGATTATAGCAAAATCTACATATATTAAAAGACAAAGAACTGAAAAACTTAAGACATTACAATCTGAGTTGTTATTGCTAGAGACTAAACATAAGGGGACATTAGATGAACATACACAATTAGAGATAAAAAAAAGAAAAGAAATCAAATAGAGGAATTATACGACCAAGAAATCCAGAAGAAAATCTTATTTACTAAACAGAATTATTATGAAGGAGGCACTAAACATATGAAACAATTAGCTTACAAACTTAGAAAACAGACATCTGAAAACATAATTAGTAAGATAAAAGACCCTATAACAAAAGAAATATATCACCAAATAGATCAAATTAGAAATTGCTTCAAAGATTATTACAAAATGTTATACTCCCAACCACCCGTTGGCACCGATCAAAATATGGAGAAATTACTGAATTCACTCACATTACCCTCGGTCACAGAAGAGGAAAATAAAAAAATGATTTCGGAAATCACAAAGGAAGAAATACAATCTGCTATAGGTAGACTTAAATCCAATAAGAGTCCAGGCGCCGATGGATTCACAGCAGAATGGTACAAAAAAAAAATTAAGCACTGCTTTAACTCCAATTTTGTTGAAAACTTATAACTGGGTTCTTGGACGAGGAGAGATTCCTCTCTCATGGAACGAGGCAATCATTTTTTTAATACCTAAAGAGGGCAAGGACAAAACTGAATGCTCAAACTATAGGCCTATAAGTGTATTAAATATAGACTATAAAATATTCACATCTATTCTAGCCAGAAGGATGGAAAGGATCTTGCCCAGAATAATACATTTTGACCAAACTGGGTTTGTTAAGGCACGGCAAACTCATGACAATGTGAGGAGATCTTTAGACATTAGACATATAAATTTAAACAAAACACAGGCAATTTTATTGAGCTTAGATGCAGAGAAAGCTTTCGACTCAGTGAGGTGGCATTTCCTGTTTAAAGTTATGGAAACATTCAAATTCGATGAAGTGATTATGAGATACATTAAAAGCATTATATAGCAAACCCGTTGCAAGATTAAAAATAAATGGTGCTCTTTCTGATCCCTTTGAGCTTGAAAGATCTACGAGACAGGGATGTGGGCTCAGTCAACTTTTGTTTTCAATATTTATTGAACCTCTGGCTCAGAATATAAGAGAAAATAAAAAAAATAAAAGGTATTCAAATGACAGCAGGAGAACAAAAATTGGCTCTGTTTGCAGATGATGTCATGGTTTATCTATCAAATCCCACAGAGACTTTTCCAGAATTAATTGCAACCCTGAGAGATTATGGGAGTTATTCTGGATACAAATTGAATGAACAAAAATCTCAAGTCCTGTGTTTTAATTATTGCCCTTCCATCCATATGAGTCAAGCATTTAAATTTGACTGGAACAAAAAAATGTATTAAATATTTAGGTATCAATTTACCGACTGATTTGTCTAACCTTGAAGAATTAAATTATGATCCTTTAAAAAAAGAAATTATTCAGGAAGTTGCGAGATGGAATTTGATACCATATTTGAATATTACTTCACGAGTGGATACTGTAAAAATGAACATCCTTCCGAGAATGTTATATTTATTTCAGTCAATTCCAATTACATGACCAGAAGTATACTTTATAGAATGGGACAAAATTATTTCCAGATTTGTTTGGGCTGGTAAAAAACCCAGAGTAAAGTTTAAAACACTGCAACTGTCTAAAAAGCAAGGGGGGCTTGCTTTACCTTGCCTCATTGATTATTATAAAGCAGCACAACTCCAACCATTAGTCTGCTGGTGTAACCTAAGTTACAATTCAAAATGGAAGGAGATAGATCAGGGTTTAATGGCACAACGTCCAATTAGTACACTTATTGGAGATCCCTTGATGAAAAATGTAGTATTAGATATAAATAACCCAATTTTTAACAGTTCACTGAAGGTATGGAGGGACATCATCAAAAAATACGACATTTATGAGAAATTAGAATTTTTTAAATGGTTTGCTTACGATTCAGATTTCATACCAGGGAAAGTAGATTCAGGATTTAAAACCTGGTGCAGTAAGGGCCTTACTACATATTATACTTTGTTCGAGAAAGGTGTGATAATGAGCTTCCAGGATCTAAAAGAAAAGTTCGGACTAATAAATCAAGACCACTTCAGGTATTTACAAATTAGGGACTTTATTAAAAAAAAAATTCATTCATAAACCAATTTTTGAGAAAGGGAACATTTTTGATATCCTGTCGAGTGCATATAACCATGCCCCAATCCAAAAAATTATCTCCAAATTGTATATGGTGATTCAAAATTTACAAGGTAATGACTCCACACATTTAAAAGATAGGTGGGAAAAAGAGGGCAATTTTTCGTTAACGTTGGACAGTTGGGAGAGAATATGTCAGCAACAATGGTCCGTTACCAGTGCCCCTTCATGGAGAGAATTTTCTTGGAAAAATGCAATTCCTTATTTCCGTACACCAGCCCAACAGTCGAAATATTCAGACCAGATCGAATGCTGGAGGCAATGTGGTCAAACGTTGGCAGACTATTTTCATATATTCTGGAATTGTCCTTCTGTTACTCCATTTTGGGATGAAATGCATATTGTTTTGGAAACAGTTTTTAAAAAGAAAATTCATAGAAAATTTGAAATACTATATCTTGGAGATTTGTTAGAATTAAAACTTACGAAAGCTAACTCTATTTGATGAAAGTGTTATTGGTAGCAGGGAAAAATGTATAACCAGGCACTGGCTTCAGAAAGAAATACCAACTATTAATGAGTGGATTAACATTATATATCAGATTTTCACTATGGAACGGTTGACATTTAAGGTGAAACTCCAGACGGACGTTTTTGAAGAATTTTGGAAAAAATGGCTATCCTTTGTAATAGTAATTAGACCTGACTTTGTCTGATTTGTACTAAACCCCACTGTGTTCGTGTTCTGTTTTATTTGTATACAATCGAAAAAACAATAAAATGTGAATAACAAAAAAAAAATTAGAGGTCTAAAAACTTTGAAAACTGAAAAAATGCAGTGTATTTACAAATAATTACAAAGCACAGTTTCATACAGGTGAAGTAAATGTCTTCAAATTCCTTGTTTTGTCTGACATAGTGGAAAATCTAAGTGTTAGGTTCTGTCTCGGTTGGGGCTCATGTCATGGTTTGTCCATGTTTGGGGTTCCACAGGGGTCTGTCTTAGGCCCCCTGCTTTTCTCCCTTTATATAGCACCCCTTGGGCACATATTGCGGCATTTTGGGATTACCTTTCACTGCTATGCAGATGATACTCAGTTATACATGCCGATAACTGCTGGCAATCCCCTTCACATAAAATCCTTAGAAGATTGCCTTGCAGCAGTGAGAAGTTGGATGTCTAGAAACATCCTACTTTTAAACTCTGATAAGACTGAAATGA
Source organism: Thalassophryne amazonica (assembly GCF_902500255.1). Classification (NCBI taxonomy): domain Eukaryota; kingdom Metazoa; phylum Chordata; class Actinopteri; order Batrachoidiformes; family Batrachoididae; genus Thalassophryne; species Thalassophryne amazonica. The sequence continues at coordinate 38,052,726 of NC_047108.1, read as the reverse complement.
TGGTTCTTGGTCCAGTGAGACATCGGCATTAATTTGACCAGTTAACGCTCAGCCTAGGCTCGTGTGTCATACATCACACTGACAAAGTGAGGAACCTTGGGGTAATTTTTGATCCTTCGTCGTCCTTTGGCCTCCACATTAGAAATATTACTAGGACTGCTTTCTTCCACCTGCAAAATATAGCAAAGATTCATCCCATCCTGTCTATGGCTGATGCTGAGACCCTGATCCATGCATTTAAGGGTGATTCTTAGACTACGGGCACTTATTATGTCCTTTGATCATATTGTATGAAAAACAGAAAAAAGGGGACTTTTTCACCTTTTTTCAGCATCATTATATGCAAATATTGCCGTTTTGTGCTTGTCCCACACCCAGACTTTTGATCTTCAATGATAAAAATGAATGGTAAAGAAATGTTTTTTTCTAATGTTTTAAAATATCTCTGAATAAAATATCAGTAAAATAATCAAAACATAATTGGGGTATTCAATGTCATACAACTGTTGTGATTTTTTTAAACAAAATGTAGTTGTCCCACACTATTGCCGTAATTTCCACCACAACACTGTAATATCCCTTTAAACAGTTTGTATGAAAGATTGTTTGGGTAGTTTCTATGGAGATAAACAGTGACATCAGAGCACATGTATATAGCACCAAATCACAACAAACAGTTGCCCCAAGGCACTTTATATTGTAAGGCAATGGTGTGGTGGAAATTACATTTACAAGGCCAATAGTGCCCGTAGTTAAATAATCACCCTTATCTCTTCTACATTGGACTACTGCAATGTTCTATTTTCTGGTTTACCGCAGTCTAGCATTAGGGCTCTCCAACTGGTTCAAAATGCTGCAGCCAGACTTTTGACACGAAGCAGAAAGTTCGACCACATTACACCCATTTTGGCGTCTCTTCACTGGCTTCCTGATCCAGTGAGATCAGATTTTAAGGTTCTGCTACTAGTCTATAAAATTATTCACAGACTGGCACCTCCCTACCTAGCTGACCTAATTAAACCTTACGTACTGGCCCGGGCCTTACGTTCTCAGGGTGGAGGACTACTTTGTGTCCCTAGGGTGAATAAGAAGTCTGCGGGTCACAGAGCTTTCTCTTATCATGCCCCTGTTCTGTGGAATGGTCTCCCTGCATCAATAAAACAGATTCTGTGGAGACTTTCAAGTCCAGACTTAAGGCGCACTTCTTTTCCCTTTCATATGGCTTGCATACTGCTACGGTTTTGTTTTACGCTTTTTTCTCTTTTAATTCATTTTATTAGTAATTGGGGCGGGCCGTGGCCTCAACTTTACCTAAATTCTGGGTCTTTTAGTGAAGCTCAGGGCTAGTGGCCGGCGATCACCTTAGTATTTCTTCTGTTTTTCTTGTTGATTAATGTTGGCAAATTATACAGTATTTTTTGTCTTTCTGATGCCTGATTCTGTTTTTTCTCTCTGTTTAAGGTGCAGCTCCATCCAGAGATGGGAGTTGTATTTGTGTTGGTGACCCTCCTGTCCTGTGCACCAACAGCATTTCTTGTATATTCGTCCGTGAATTGTTTCTGTAATTTATGTTTGTAGCATGGCCCAAGCAGGGGGTCACCCCTTTGAGTCTGGTCTGCTTGAGGTTTCTTCGTCAGAGGGAGTTTTTCCTTACCACTGTTGCTCTGGGAATTGGTAAAGTTAGACCTTACCTGTGTGAAGCACCTTGAGGCAACTCTGTTGTAATTTGGCGCTATATAAATGAAAATAAATTGAAACTGAAATTGTCCTCTGTCTGTGTCCATGTCCACTCTCTTTATTCTGTTGTCTGGCTCCAACCTTTGTTTATCTGTTTGTTATACTTTAGCCATATGTTGATTTCCGTTCTAGTTTCTGTGTCCGTGTTTCCTTTTATTAGTCTACTATCTGGCCCCGGTGTTGCAGACCGAACGATCCCCCCTAAAAATTTGTCCACCCTGCCTCCACTGAGCATGCGTCATTTGGGACCACAGCAACACATCTGAGACTGACTCTCTACACCCAAAGCGATCAAAGGGAATAATATGATTATTAAGCATCAGATGACAAGGTAAAACCTCTTAAATCATTCTAAAGTCAGTTTTAAGCAGAAACGAAGCAATAATCGGCGAGTCATTACTGATGTCCTGAAATGACGTAGGCACAGCACAGATATGCTGCTGTGGTGCTCTCATCGCGTCCCCCGTCTTTTATTATGAAATAATGCTGAATTTATGTGGAAATGACTGTTGTACAAAAGCTTCCCAGTTCGGTCGGCGACACTGGTCCGTGTTGATTTCCAGCCTTTAGTTTCTGGTTGGTCTCTTTTCAAGTTCTTACCTTTATTTTCCTGGGTTGATTCTTTGTTCCTTTCATGTTGGTAGTTTATTAGGCCTTTTGTTTTGGTATTTCCTTTGTAATCACTGTTGGTGCTGGGTGGTGTTACAGTTATGAATCATTCTTGCCTCTGCTTCTGTCGGTCACACCACATCTGACTGTATCCTCTTGTCTCCTGCAACCTGTCTTCCCTCTTCTTCATGTCCGATCACCCTCTCTTCCTGAACATTCTCCGCACCTGTCTCTCATTACGCCCTGATTGTCCACTGTGTCGTTAAGCCTTGTGTGTCATGTGTATCACTGCCAGTTCGTTGTGCTTTCCGCCTTGTGCTACAGCCCTCATTCCAGCCTTTGTATCATTGTCATAGTTCAGACATTGTTTTCTGCTTTGCCATGTATGACCCTGCCCTGTTTTTGGACCTTGTTGTAGTCTCAGCCTTGAGATAAAGCCTATTTTTACTCCTACACCTTCGTTGTGAGTCTACATTTGTGTTCAACTGTTTTCTGAGCCACGCCTCCATGCTAAATAATAAAGATGTGCATGTGTATATAAAATATTTAAAAAGCATAAATCCCTCAGTTTAACATTAATAATTGGTATTTTTTAATAAATAACTCATGTAGTTAATGGATGATCAAAATCCTTGATAACTTTCTCTTGATTAAGTATCAGATTCGTTAATTTTTTATACCTACTTATTCCAATAAGGGTCACAGGGGTGCTGGAGCCTATCCCAACAGTCACTGGGTGAGAGGCAGAGTACACCCTAGAGAGGCCGACTGTCCACAGGAGGGCCACACATAGACAAACACGTTCACACACTCACTCACAGCTGCGGTCAATTTAAAGTTTCCAATTCACCTATTCCGCCTGTCTTTAAAAGTGGGAGGAAGCTGGAGCACCCGGAGGGAACCCACACAAAAACAGGGAGAACATGCAAACTCCATACAGAAAGCACAAGGTAGGAAGCGATCCCAGGACCTTCTTGCTGTGACACAACAGTCACCATTAAAGCTCTGTATTGCCCAGCAAATATCAGGTCAATGCTCTAATAGTTACAGAAGTAGCAGACTGTAAATAAGCGTACCCCATATCCAAATGTAATGGCCATGATGGTAATAAGCAGACCAAAAAAGGCTTCCAGCTTCCTCAGACCTGCAGAAGGGGGTCAAAAGGATGCTTAATTTCATGATGGTTAATCAATTTAGAATGACTCAAACCAAGCCTGATAACTCAGGCCTGGTTTGAATTCAGCAGCATTTTCACAGGTGATAAAGAGCCTCAACTTCCACCCAATGCAAAGCAGCGCACAACATAAGATGATGAAATCCTGTGTGTATGTGGGGGGGGGGTTGCACTTTGTACATTCTTTATTTGACCCTGCTTAAAAGATTCATATACAGCAATTACTATTATTATCAACAATATTAACAGATTAATTAGTATTTATTAATTACTAATGCACAATAATGGGCTGAGTAAGAGCACAACTCAGCTGATGTTCACAAGAGCTATGGATTGGCAGCGTTTGGAGAAGCCTTCTCAATCTCCACAGTAATCCAGCAGGAAAGTCATGTCTGCATAATTGTGGGTAGGAGACGTCTTTTTGATATCTCTGATTTGTTTTTGTTTGTGTGTGTGTGTGTGTGTGCTGCAATAAATCATTTTCTACAAAATTCTTAAAATGAATACCATACCACAGACCAGTGTTCAGCCTCCACAGGATCTCTTTACAATCACTGAACGAGTGTCAAATACACCCCTGCATGATCCAAAATGTCTCTTACCCCTATATCACAATCTAATCTTGAATACATAAGGTATGAGTTGGAAAAAAAAAAGGTGTATTTTTTATTTAGTGAGTGCAGCTCCCTCCATATGTCTACCAAGCCTGATTGCTTAAGCATTTTTTATACATATTGCTTGTGGTTGAGACTTTTTAAATTTACTAGAAGAGTCCAGATAAGGATTTAAGTGAATGTTCCAATCTCCCCCACATATCAGTGTCCCAGATATTTCTGTTGCAATCAAGTCAAAAAATTCTCTTAATTAAATGGTCTGTACATAATGATTCAAGTAACTTTAAAGTAACTGGTCTAAGTACCCTTTAACCAGTATTTAACATCCTTCTTTGTCACTGACTTATTAGGAGAACTGGAAATTCACTCTGTTTGACAGTAAAATGGCAACTCTTCTGGAATTGCCTTTTATATGTGAAGAATAATACAAATTTTTAAACCCCATTTTACACAGTTTTTCATGTTCAATAGTAGAAAGATGTGTTTCTTGCAAAAAAATGTTTTGTTTTTCTCATTTCATTTTAGCAAGAGCTTCACCTCTTTTAATGGGGTTATGTAGACCATTAACATTAAGAGTAATTACACTCAACAAAAATATAAACGCAACACTTTTGGTTTTGCTCCCATTTTGTATGAGATGAACTCAAAGATCTAAAACGTTTTCCACATACACATTTTCACCATTTCCATCAAATATTCTTCACAAACCAGTCTAAATCTGTGATAGTGAGCACTTCTCCTTTGCTGAGATAATCCATCCCACCTCACAGGTGTGCCATATCAAGATGCTGATTAGACACCATGATTAGTGCACAGGTGTGCCTTAGACTGCCCACAATAAAAGGCCACTCTGAAAGGTGCAGTTTTATCACACAGCACAATGCCACAGATGTCGCAAGATTTGAGGGAGTGTGCAATTGGCATGCTGACAGCAGGAATGTCAACCAGAGCTGTTGCTCGTGTATTGAATGTTCATTTCTCTACCATAAGCCGTCTCCAAAGGCGTTTCAGAGAATTTGGCAGTACATCCAACCAGCCTCACAACCGCAGACCACGTGTAACCACACCAGCCCAGGACCTCCACATCCAGCATGTTCACCTCCAAGATCGTCTGAGACCAGCCACTCGGACAGCTGCTGAAACAATCGGTTTGCATAACCAAAGAATTTCTGCACAAACTGTCAGAAACCGTCTCAGGGAAGCTCATCTGCATGCTCATCATCCTCATCGGGGTCTCGACCTGACTCCAGTTCGTCGTCGTAACCGACTTGAGTGGGCAAATGCCTTGGTGTTCTCTTCACGGATGAATCCCGGTTTACACTGGTCAGGGCAGATGGCAGCGTGTGTGGCGTCGTGTGGGTGAGCGGTTTTCTGATGTCAATGTTGTGGATCGAGTGGCCCATGGTGGCGGTGGGGTTATGGTATGGGCAGGCATCTGTTATGGACGAAGAACACAGGTGCATTTTATTGATGGCATTTTGAATGCACAGAAATACCGTGACGAGATCCTGAGGCCCATTGTTGTGCCATACATCCAAGAACATCACCTCCTGTTGCAGCAGGATAATGCACGGCCCCATGTTGCAAGGATCTGTACACAATTCTTGGAAGCTGAAAATGTCCCAGTTCTTGCATGGCCGGCATACTCACCGGACATGTCACCCATTGAACATGTTTGGGATGCTCTGGACCGGCGTATACGACAGCGTGTACCAGTTCCTGCCAATATCCAGCAACTTCGCACAGCCATTGAAGAGGAGTGGACCAACATTCCACAGGCCACAATTGACAACCTGATCAACTCTATGCGAAGGAGATGTGTTGCACTGCATGAGGCAAATGTTGGTCACACCAGATACTGACTGGTATCCCCCCCCCCAATAAAACAAAACTACACCTTTCAGAGTGGCCTTTTATTGTGGACAGTCTAAGGCACACCTGTGCACTAATCATGGTGTCTAATCAGCATCTTGGTATGGCACACCTGTGAGGTGGGATGGATTATCTCAGCAAAAGAGAAGTGCTCACTATCACAGATTTAGACTGGTTTGTGAACAATATTTGAGGGAAATGGTGATATTGTGTATGTGGAAAAAGTTTTAGATCTTTGAGTTCATCTCATACAAAATGGGAGCAAAACCAAAAGTGTTGCGTTTATATTTTTGTTGAGTGTACATTATATTGGTGTTTTAATTCTGTCATTAAAATAAGATACAATGTGCCTATTAACCTCTAGATGCTCTCGATAAACAAATATGGGTCTGCAAAACAAAAGAGTAACATCAACCAATAACATATGTGGCTTCAATATGTGAGGTGTAAGTCCACCTCTAAAATAGTGAGGAGAGTCCTTGACGTCCCAGGCAGCTCCTCGCGGTGCTGCCCAACCTCTTCCACCTGTCATGGCAGGGCTGATGGAGAAACATTTTCCAGAATTACGGTCAAACGTAAAGCTACGTGCTTTTTAGAGGAATGACGTTCTCTCGGACACATAAGGAGGTTGTTAGGTGCTGCTGTCGGTACGCATGAATCCCTTGAGTTTTTTCCTAGATGTCTTTAACTAGCACTTCCTGGGTCCACCGTGAAGTCCCGCTCGGTTTTCCCCACGACGGCACTCTCGGCTTGGACCCACAGGCGAGCTCCAATGGGTCCTCCGCTCCCACTTCCATCACGTTCCTCTTCTTCAAATCGTCAGATGCATCTTGTGCGTTGTTGTAAATCATGGTGCCATTCTTATAAAACACATGCAGTCTGGAAGGATACAACCCCTGGCAAAAATTATGGAATCACCGGCCTCGGAAGATGTTCGTTCAGTTGTTTAATTTTGTAGAAAATAAGCAGATCACAGACATGACACAAAACTAAAGTCATTTCAAATGGCAACTTTCTGGCTTTAACACTATAAGAAATCAGGAAAAAAAATTGTGGCAGTCAGTAACGTTTACTTTTTTAGACCAAGCAGAGGGAAAAAAATATGGAATCACTCAATTCTGAGGAAAAAAATTATGGAATCATGAAACACAAAAGAACGCTCCAACACATCACTAGTATTTTGTTGCACCACCTCTGGCTTTTATAACAGCTTGCAGTCTCTGAGGCATGGACTTGATGAGTGACAAACAGTACTCTTCATCAATCTGGCTCCAACTTTCTCTGATTGCTGTTGCCAGATCAGCTTTGCAGGTTGGAGCCTTGTCATGGACCATTTTCTTCAACTTCCACCAAAGATTTTCAATTGGATTAAGATCCGGACTATTTGCAGGCCATGACATTGACCCTATGTGTCTTTTTGCAAGGAATGTTTTCACAGTTTTGCTCTACGGCAAGATGCATTATCATCTTGAAAAATTATTTCATCATCCCCAAACATCCTTTCAATTGATGGGATAAGAAACTTGTGCATTTATTGATGTAATGACAGCCATCTCCCCAGTGCCTTTACCTGACATGCAGCCCCATATCATCAATGACGGTGGAAATTTACATGTTCTCTTCAGGCAGTCATCTTTATAAATCTCATTGGAACGGCACCAAACAAAAGTTCCAGCATCATCACCTTGCCCAATGCAGATTCGAGATTCATCACTGAATATGACTTTCATCCAGTCATCCACAGTCCACGATTGCTTTTCCTTAGCCCATTGTAACCTTGTTTTTTTCTGTTTAGGTGTTAATTATGGTTTTCGTTTAGCTTTTCTGTATGTAAATCCCATTTCCTTTAGGCGGTTTCTTACAGTTCGGTCACAGTTGACTCCAGTTTCCTCCCATTCGTTCCTCATTTGTTTTGTTGTGCATTTTCGATTTTTGAGACATATTGCTTTAAGTTTTCTGTCTTGACGCTTTGATGTCTTCCTTGGTCTACCAGTATGTTTGCCTTTAACAACCTTCCCATGTTGTTTGTATTTGGTTCAGAGTTTAGACACAGCTGACTGTGAACAACCAACATCTTTTGCAACATTGCGTGATGATTTACCCTCTTTTAAGAGTTTGACAATCCTCTCGTTTGTTTCAATTGACATCTCTCGTGTTGGACCCATGATTCATGTCAGTCCACTTGGTACAACAGCTCTCCAAGGTGTGGAGTGTGTGTGACTAACGAGCAGATCTGATCTGATGCAGGTGTTAGTTTTGGGGATGAAAATTTACAGGGTGATTCCATAATTTATTCCACAGAATTGAGTGATTCCATATTTTTTTTTCCCTCTGCTTGGTCTAAAAAAGTAACCGTTACTGACTGCCACAATTTTTTTTCCTGATTTCTTATAGTGTTTCTTAAAGCCAGAAAGTTGCCATTTGAAATGACTTTAGTTTTGTGTCATGTCTGTGATCTGCTTTTTTCTACAAAATTAAACAACTGAATGAACATCCTCCGAGGCCGGTGATTCCATAATTTTTGCCAGGGGTTGTAAAAGTCTGAAAGCAAAGCCCTTTCTCTAGACCTGTTCAAAATGTCAAATGTTACAAAATCTTTTGGTGCCACATGTTGTTCCTGTTCCACTAATAAAATAAAAGATCTTTGCCAAATTCTTGTCGCTTACATGTAGAAAGTTCTCCAGATTCTCTGAATCTTCTGATTATATTATGGACTGTAGATGATGGAATCCCTAAATTCCTTGCAACTGAATGTTGAGAAACATTGTTCTTAAACTGTTGGACCATTTTTTTCACACAGTTGTTCACAAAGTGGTGATCCTCACACCATCTTTGCTTGTGAATGACTGAGCCTTTTGGGGATGCTCCCAATCATGACACTCACCTGTTTGCAATTAGGTGATTTTTGAGCATTCATCAACTTTCCCAGTCTTTTGTTGCCCCATCCCAACTTTTTTGTAATGTTTTGCAGGCATCCATTTCAAAATTAGCAAATATTTGCACAAAAACAACAAAGTTTATCAGTTTACATTAAATATCTTGTCTTTGTGGTGTATTCAGTTGAATATAAGGTTGAAGAGGATTTGCAAATCATTGTATTCTGTTTTTATTTACATTTTACGCAATATCCCAACTTCATTGGAATTGGGGTTATATTACTGGGCTGCAAACATTGTAAAATTTTACACTGGGTATTTACATATAAAAATAAACAGGGCATAAAATGGGTGGAAATGTAATTACTATGCAACCCACTACCTATACTCACCTCCCCACTGCCATATAGTCATAATATAGAAATAATAAATCCAGTAATTAAAGAGTAACTAAAAATTTGGCTTCAGTTCAGGAGACATTTTGGATTAAAACAGACCACTTGTTTTTTTGTTTGTTTGTTTGTTTTGTTTTTACAATAGCAAACAATCCTTTCTTTCCCCGTCTGTGTTGGATAATGCATTTCAACAATGGCATGGAAAGGGACTGACATTTTTCAGTGACTTGTTTACAAATGGCACATTCTCCTCATTTGAGACACTCAGGAAAGACCACAATTTATGCAACACTCATTGTTAGATACCTTCAAATACATAGGTTTACTAAGATAGTGTTCCTCCTCCTCCTCCTCGTTACCTTACCTGCCACCTAAAAGCCAATTAGATAACATTTTAGAGTTAGACCCCTTTGAGAAGAAACGTGTTTCAGTGATATACACTTTGATAAGGGGTTTAGATCAGATATCCTGGGAGAAAACTAAAACTGCATGGGAGGGTGATTCTGGGGTGGTACGGTCAGAGGAGGGGTGGATGGACAGCCTTTCCCGTGTACACACCTCTTCATTGTGGGTATACCATGGATTAATTAAATTTAAGGTACTTCATCGTCTCCACTACTCAAAGGACAAACTTGCCAGAATTTTTCTCACCACAAACTCTGCCTTCCTGAGGTGCGGTATTAGCCCAGCTCCAGTGGGACATATGTTTTGGGCTCTCTAAACAGTTATTGGGGCAGTATTTTTTTTATGTATTCTATCATATGTGTAAAAAGCCCATAGCTCCTGATTTTTACACAGCCATTTTTGGCATAGCCCCCCTGACTTGTAAGGTCACAAACTTACAGGCGAATGCTTTGGCATTTGCATTTGGCTTTGTTACTTGCCCGCAGACTGATTTTTTTTTTTTTAAGTGGAAGGCAAAGAAACCCCCATCATTTTTACAGTGGTTGAAGGAGGTGCTTTCCTTTCTGCCTTTGGAAAAGCTCAGACACAAGACAGGCAAAAGAAGCAAGGACCTGGAGTTCTTTTATGGACTACATCAAAGGTTCCCCCTTACAATAAGTACACAGTAAATTTTGCTGTGTAAAATATACTCTGCCGGGATAACATTTGTTCCCAGTCTAAATAAAGTAAAATACACTATTATAGAGTGAAATCAGCTCTACCATCTTGTCAAATCAAGTGTTTCTACTCCAATAAGAGTTGATTTTACTCTATGATAGAGTTGATTTCGCACTGTGATAGAGTATATTTACCTCTGTTTGGACTGGGACCAAATGTTATCCCAGCAGAGTAAATTTTACTCTGCAAAATTTACTGTGTACTCTGCTCATTTAGTGGTAATTGCCCTTTTTATTTTCTGGGCTCTATGTGGGAACAATACTGTTATATTTAAAAGCAAACACAGATTAATTGTAAGAAGACTGCCCAGTTTTGTGGCCTTTTTTTCCCCTAAGCCTCGGGGTGAATTTACATTTGTACTTTTTTGTTTGTTGTGTGAAAGTTGTTGGTACCTTGTGTATGTTCATTTAAAGCTTGAAAAGAGGAAAATAAAGTGTTTAAAAAATGACAGACCTCTCCATTCTTTGTTGGTGAGAAAACTTGCAAAATCGATAGTGGATCAAATACTTATGTAGCTCACTCTACATTAGGGTGGTTCTGAAAAACAAACTTCAACTTTTTCAAGGTGCTTCTTTATTTTTTGGTTCCTTTAGGGGTAAAAAATAAATTGTGTCAAATTTCATGAGATTTGAAAAATATTAACCACTGCCGCCCGGCCCCTGTTTTTTGTGACGTGTGAGTGACATTTTTAGTGATGGACTGGACACATTAGTTCATTAGTGGCAGATTTTGTTACATCTGCCTTAGGTCACATTTTTGAGGCATTCATGGACATCCTCATCAAGGAGCCCTCAGAGTGGGAGGACGACCCATGATTCCAGTCGTCACAGCAGGTCCTGGATAACACTGCTGAGCGAGGAGTTGCACTTATCCAGGATTACAATCAGATCCGAATGAAGGGTGAACAGCAGCACCAATACATGCTGCAAGTTGTTGAGTGGCATTGACGTCAGTTCCTGGAGGTGACGAAAATCTGAACCAAACGCCACTCCCCATGACTGTTTTCACCAAATAGGCAGTGGTGGGCACAGATAACCAAAAAATTAACTTCGATAACAGATAATCAGATAACTGAAAAGTTATCTTTGATAAAGATAAAACGATAAACCACCTAAAAATGTATCGGAAGTTACAGATAACTGATAACCGATAAATTCCAGTACTGTCTCTGGTACATTTGCAACTACTAACAAACTGAATTTGAGTTTACCACCACATTCGCTTCTGGTAGTATCAAAAGCGACAACAGACCCAAACAATGATCCCGCACTTCTGTCTTTGAAAATCTTGCCCACTGCTGGAAGCTCTTGTTTACTACATGGCTTCCAGCAAAGCCCAGCTCTATACCCAATCACAACGCTCCAGTCAGGCGGAGGTCTTGGAAAATAAAGCCCTGCTGAGTAATGGTTTGGTGTATAAATAAAATGAATACTGATAGAATAACTCCATTAATGTCAATTCTGTCATTTGTACATAGTTAAAATATAACATATCTTTTAATGTTGAATAATGCACTACTTCTTAAGTTCTGTAACCAACACAGACAGATCGCAAAGGATTCTGGGTAAAATGTGCCTCTTCTGCTAAACACTGAATGATTGAGTCATTCATTATGTAAACCAACACGTTAATGTGACGTGTGTTGGTGTTTACAGATAAATGTGCTTTTGTAAAATATTCCATTTTTTTATTTGTAAAAACAGGCATTTTTATGGAGCCCTGGAAGTGTCATCGCAAAATGTTTTGCATGTGGAGAGAATGTGCGCTAATTTTATTATATTGTGCGCTCATTTTATTATGTTGTGCGCACATTTTATGATGTTGTGCGCACGTTTTATTATACTGTGCAAACGTTTTATTATACTGTAAAACGTGCACTCAATATTGTCTTGACACATAAATGTTGGCTATTTGCCCTATTGATGTTTCAAATCCCGCAAAATCTCAGAGAGGTCGGCGTGCTGCGAGATCTCAGTAACATTGAGAACTGCACTGAGACACTCTGATCACGCTGCACTTTAACCGCTGCACACGGACAACACCATTAACATCGCAACATAAAACAATTTTTATATTGTGCCTAAAACTCTTGTGAATATATTTTCTGGGTTTTTAGACGTTGTTATTGCGTTTGTTTTATGTAAACATGGGAGAATCACAGGCTGTCTCTCCGTTATTTTCAATGGGAGCTGCTGTGAGCTACACTCACTTCCTGATCATGTCGTTCTGGGGGAAAGTGAAGTTTGCTCTTTACGTCTTGATTATTGTTCATTACAACACTGTTTGTCCTCTTTGTTTGAGACTAATACATATGTCTGAAATTCGGTTTGCGTTTATTAAATTCCATGCAGATTAAATGTAACAGACACGGATTATTTGTTATAATTGTGTTAACAGGTTTTCAGGGTATCATTCAGCAGTCTCTTATTACCATGATGAAAAGCATTAAAAAAATTACATTTTTGTAGTATAATATTAATTTACAACTGTCATCGTGTTGATTCTCTATATGTTGTTTGACTGCAGCAACTCTCTGGCACACAAGGGATTATGGGATACGTTAATAGGGCGAATGAACACTACTGGCCAGTAGATGGCAGTAGAGACCTTGAAAACTTGCCAAAACAAAATTCCAGATAATCTGTGTCTGCTACATTTAAGATGCGTGGAATTTAATAAACGCAGACACAATAACAACATCTATAAACACAGAGAACATATTCACGAGAGTTTTAGGCACTGGAGTTTAATGCTGTTGTCCGTAGAGCCTGATCGGAGTGTTTCAAATGCATTTCTCATGTTGTGAATGTACTGAGATTACCCTATCCTACCCATAATGCAGTGCACAGCATATATCCACACTAAAACCTTAAAAATTAGCACATTACTTTAAAACTAAAACATATATCTGATATCTTCACTTTATAAAACTTCAGACATGACATTAATTTAAATAACTTGTCCGAAATTAGTTTGGTTAAAAGTTGAACCATAACTTAAAAATGTATGTCTCTAGATGACTTGGGTGATATTGCCTGCGTTTCAGTATGGGGTTAAGAGAAATGAGGGTTTTTTTTGTGGGACCAGTTCTCCTTTGTCTGCAGAGGATAGAGCGGTTTCTTCTTAAAGCAGCTCTTCTCTGTTTTGCAGAGGGTAAAACTACACATCAGCTACGAAACATTTAGCAGGTAGGTGCTCAACTGATTTTAAGTTTTGTAAATATTTATAGCTGCTCAGCTTTATTCGCCACGTTGTCAGTCTAAAAATGATCGGACAAAAATTTATCGCAAGATAATTAGTCCGATAATGGTTTTTAAAATTATCTAAAAAGATAATCCAATAATGAAAACATTATCTTCGATAATTATTGGTTATCGGAACTGTGCCCACCACTGCAAATAGGTAGACAGTGACATGTACTATTTTTTTTATCTCTCCTGTATGGTCAGTTAAAGAAGAAAGGATTGTTGTTTCAATTTGTATTTTATTTGTGAACAGGTACATTACTATTGCTGGTTTGTGGTAACAAACCATTGCAGTTTCTACCCCGCGTGCAGCAGTGGTTAGAATAGTTGTACTGAAATAAAATTTTTCACAAAACATTTCCTCATCAAGATGAACAATTCTGTCAGGAAGCACCTTAAGAAAGTCACGTTTTTATTTCTGGCATACTGTAGAGGACCACCCTAATGTACATGTATCTCCATGCAGCAGAACACTTCCTGATATCTCAGATTCAGTTTTTAATTACCACAGTGTTAAAATGTGATGGTCTGTTACGTGGCCCCACACCAGGCCTTTGAACTAAACAGTAGCATAAGCAACACACTGCCGGAGTGCACCGTGCAAGGAGTATTTTATATGTTGTTTCACATACAAATAACGACTTGCCACCATCCTTCATTTCAGCACTCTCTAGCTGACAATCCTTAAAGCAGATATTCATTGCTGCTGAAGTTGGTCTCACAACATTAGCTCCACATCATGTCAATCAATCATTTGCAAGCTGCCCAACCCTAGTTCCCACAATTATGGTATTCGTGCCCAAAATTCAGTAAGGTATATCTTATATATTATATTCCAATTCTAAGGTGGAATGCCACCCCTTGTTATGTCCAAATAACTCAACTTTACCTTCATCAGTCCACAGCACCTTATTCCAAAATGAAGCTGCTTGTCCAAATGTGCTTTAGCATACCTCAAGCGACTGTTTGTGGCGTGTATACAGAAAAGGCTTCCTCTGCATTACAGCATCATACAGCATCTCTTTGTGCAAAGTTTGTAGAAAAGCTGTCCCCTTAAAATGTGTTTATCCTGAAGGGCCATTCCATCTCAAGCCACCAGAGGCTCCCAGGTCACCCCTCAGTTCTGGTCTGTCAGTTTGATATTTTATTCTTATTACAGAGTTATGGTGAAATGCCAAATATTAGGTCTGTATCTTGCAAACATTTGAAGTTACAGCCTTTGGAAATTTTGGTTAATTTTTCACATATCATGAAAACGGTGTTTTGCACAAAATTTGCATGTTAATAATAAGCTCCCTATATGTTTCACAGCTTTAAAACTGCTCATGCCAGGCTACCTTTTGGTGTGGAGTTTGGAAATGGCAGTTTTGGTGTATCTATTGTGATCTGCCTTCCACAAAGGCTTCAAAGGCTGTGGCTACGGGTACAGACCCATATCTACAGAGACCGATCTAAAGATACGGAGCAATAAAGCAATAGAGCAATAAAATCATTACATACCCGTAAACAAGTCAGCTGGTCTGAAGATTGTAAAAGTCCAACTGTAGAAATTATTGCTTTGTTGTAAACAGGTCAAGATGTCCAGTTATTAGTGTTGTTCCAAGTGTTGTTTTATTGCACCCATGATACGCATGCGCAGGCGGTCAGGGTTAGGGGAAATCTCTTTGCCGTAATTCTCCTCGGCCTGTACCTATAGCAGTCCCGCAGAAGATATGGATGTATGTATCCTTAGCCACTTCTGGCCTCAAAATGGTACAAAATCCAAAATTTTACATGTTAGTAAAGTTCAAAATCAAAATAAAGTTCATTAGTTCAAAATCAAAGAAATATGGTAGCTATGGCTATAGAACTTTTTGTATGATAGTTTGTGATATAATGGAACATATTTACACATTTAAATGATACACCAGGTTGTATTAACAAAATTTATAGCTGCTGAAAAAAATGATAATTTAAAAAAGTGCCAAATATGCCAATTTTCATCACCCCAGATGCCAATGTGGACAGCTTTCCCAGTCTTTTGTTGCCCCATCCCAACTTTTTTGAAATATGTTGCAGGTATCCATTTAAAAAATGAGCAACTGGAACAAGTTTATCAGTTTGAACATTAAATATCTTGTCTTTTTGGTGTATTCAACCGAATATAGGTTGAAGAGGATTTGCAAATCATTGTATTCTGTTTTTACATTTTACACAACGTCCCAACCTCATTGAAATCGGGTTGTATTTTGGGAAAAAAAGCATTAGTGTATCTTTTCATACTCCAATCTCAGATTTGCCCCTGGTGTTGCAGTCTTAAAAGCTCTGTCTCTCAAGCCAGTTTGTGTGCTCCCTTTTAGTAATCATTGTTTATGGTGGGGAGCAAATGACACTGAGGTGTCACTTTGGCCTAACCTTACCTTCAGCCAAAACACAGACCTCAGACTGTTAACCTGATAGTAAAGGTGGAATCCAATGAGTTGCTCACCTTATGAAATGCAATGCTTTATTACATATTGTCATTTCACTTCGGAGAGTTTGCCGCGCTGCGAGATCTCAGTAACATTGAGAACTGCATTGAGACACTCTGATCACGATGCACTTTATCCGCTGCACACGGACAACACCATTAACATAGCAACATAAAACTATTTTTATGTTGTACCTAAAACTCTTGTGAATATATTCTCTGGGTTTTTAGACGTTATTGCGTTTGTTTTATGTAAACATGCAAGAATCACAGGCTGTCTCTCCGTTATTTTCAATGGGAGCTGCTGTGAGCTACGCTCGCTTTCTGATCATGTCGTTCTGGGGGAAAGTGAAGTTTGCTGTTTAACATCTTGATTACTTGCCCTTGACAACACTGTTTGTCCTCTTTGTTCCAGACTAATATATATAATATGTCTGAAATTCGGTTTCCGTTTATTAAATTCCACGCAGATTAAACGTAGCAGACACGGATTATTTGTTATAATTGTTTTAGCAAGTTTTCAGGGTATCATGCATGCAGTCTCTTATTAACGTGATGAAAAGCATAAAAAAAATTACATTTTTGTAGTACAACCCCTGGCAAAAATTATGGAATCACCGGCCTCGGAGGATGTTCATTCAGTTGTTTAATTTTGTAGAAAAAAAAGCAGATCACAGACATGACACAAAACTAAAGCCATTTCAAATGGCAACTTTCTGGCTTTAAGAAACACTATAAGAAATCAAGAAAAAAAGATTGTGGCAGTCAGTAACTGTTACTTTTTTAGACCAAGCAGAGGGAAAAAAATATGGACTCACGCAATTCTGAGGAATAAATTATGGAATCACCCTGTAAATTTTCATCCCCAAAACTAACACCTGCATCAAATCAGATCTGCTCACTAGTCTGCATTTAAAAAGGAGTGATCACACCTTGGAGAGCTGTTGCACTAAGTGGACTGACATGAATCATGGCTCCAACACGAGAGATGTCAGTTGAAACAAAGGAGAGGATTATCAAACTCTTAAAAGAGGGTAAATCATCACGCAATGTTGCAAAAGATGTTGGTTGTTCACAGTCAGCTGTCTCTAAACTCTGGACCAAATACAAACAACATGGGAAGGTTGTTAAAGGCAAACATCAATCAATCAATCAATCAATTTTTTTTTATATAGCGCCAAATCACAACAAACAGTTGCCCCAAGGCGCTTTATATTGTAAGGCAAGGCCATACAATAATTATGTAAAACCCCAACGGTCAAAACGACCCCCTGTGAGCAAGCACTTGGCTACAGTGGGAAGGAAAAACTCCCTTTTAACAGGAAGAAACCTCCAGCAGAACCAGGCTCAGGGAGGGGCAGTCTTCTGCTGGGACTGGTTGGGGCTGAGGGAGAGAACCAGGAAAAAGACATGCTGTGGAGGGGAGCAGAGATCGATCACTAATGATTAAATGCAGAGTGGTGCATACAGAGCAAAAAGAGAAAGAAACAGTGCATCATGGGAACCCCCCAGCAGTCTACGTCTATAGCAGCATAACTAAGGGATGGTTCAGGGTCACCTGATCCAGCCCTAACTATAAGCTTTAGCAAAAAGGAAAGTTTTAAGCCTAATCTTAAAAGTAGAGAGGGTGTCTGTCTCCCTGATCTGAATTGGGAGCTGGTTCCACAGGAGAGGAGCCTGAAAGCTGAAGGCTCTGCCTCCCATTCTACTCTTACAAACCCTAGGAACTACAAGTAAGCCTGCAGTCTGAGAGCGAAGCGCTCTATTGGGGTGATATGGTACTACGAGGTCCCTAAGATAAGATGGGACCTGATTATTCAAAACCTTATAAGAAGAAGAATTTTAAATTCTATTCTAGAATTAACAGGAAGCCAATGAAGAGAGGCCAATATGGGTGAGATATGCTCTCTCCTTCTAGTCCCCGTCAGTACTCTAGCTGCAGCATTTTGAATTAACTGAAGGCTTTTTAGGGAACTTTTAGGACAACCTGATAATAATGAATTACAATAGTCCAGCCTAGAGGAAATAAATGCATGAATTAGTTTTTCAGCATCACTCTGAGACAAGACCTTTCTGATTTTAGAGATATTGCGTAAATGCAAAAAAGCAGTCCTACATATTTGTTTAATATGCGCTTTGAATGACATATCCTGATCAAAAATGACTCCAAGATTTCTCACAGTATTACTAGAGGTCAGGGTAATGCCATCCACAGTAAGGATCTGGTTAGACACCATGTTTCTAAGATTTGTGGGGCCAAGTACAATAACTTCAGTTTTATCTGAGTTTAAAAGCAGGAAATTAGAGGTCATCCATGTCTTTATGTCTGTAAGACAATCCTGCAGTTTAGCTAATTGGTGTGTGTCGTCTGGCTTCATGGATAGATAAAGCTGGGTATCATCTGCGTAACAATGAAAATTTAAGCAATACCGTCTAATAATACTGCCTAAGGGAAGCATATATAAAGTGAATAAAATTGGTCCTAGCACAGAACCTTGTGGAACTCCATAATTAACTTTAGTCTGTGAAGAAGATTCCCCATTTACATGAACAAATTGTAATCTATTAGACAAATATGATTCAAACCACCGCAGCGCAGTGCCTTTAATACCTATGGCATGCTCTAATCTCTGTAATAAAATTTTATGGTCAACAGTATCAAAAGCAGCACTGAGGTCTAACAGAACAAGCACAGAGATGAGTCCACTGTCCGAGGCCATAAGAAGATCATTTGTAACCTTCACTAATGCTGTTTCTGTACTATGATGAATTCTAAAACCTGACTGAAACTCTTCAAATAGACCATTCCTCTGCAGATGATCAGTTAGCTGTTTTACAACTACCCTTTCAAGAATTTTTGAGAGAAAAGGAAGGTTGGAGATTGGCCTATAATTAGCTAAGATAACTGGGTCAAGTGATGGCTTTTTAAGTAATGGTTTAATTACTGCCACCTTAAAAGCCTGTGGTACATAGCCAACTAACAAAGATAGATTGATCATATTTAAGATCGAAGCATTAAATAATGGTAGGGCTTCCTTGAGCAGCCTGGTAGGAATGGGGTCTAATAAACATGTTGATGGTTTGGATGAAGTAACTAATGAAAATAACTCAGACAGAACAATCGGAGAGAAAGAGTCTAACCAAATACCGGCATCACTGAAAGCAGCCAAAGATAACGATACGTCTTTGGGATGGTTATGAGTAATTTTTTCTCTAATAGTTAAAATTTTGTTAGCAAAGAAAGTCATGAACTCATTACTAGTTAAAGTTAATGGAATACTCAGCTCAATAGAGCTCTGACTCTTTGTCAGCCTGGCTACAGTGCTGAAAAGAAACCTGGGGTTGTTCTTATTTTCTTCAATTAGTGATGAGTAGAAAGATGTCCTAGCTTTACGGAGGGCTTTTTTATAGAGCAACAGACTCTTTTTCCAGGCTAAGTGAAGATCTTCTAAATTAGTGAGACGCCATTTCCTCTCCAACTTACGGGTTATCTGCTTTAAGCTACGAGTTTGAGAGTTATACCATGGAGTCAGACACTTCTGATTTAAAGCTCTCTTTTTCAGAGGAGCTACAGCATCCAAAGCTGTCTTCAATGAGGATGTAAAACTATTGACGAGATACTCTATCTCCCTTACAGAGTTTAGGTAGCTACTCTGCACTGTGTTGTTATATGGCATTAGAGAACATAAAGAAGGAATCATATCCTTAAACCTAGTTACAGCGCTTTCTGAAAGACTTCTAGTGTAATGAAACTTATTCCCTACTGCTGGGTAGTCCATCAGAGTAAATGTAAATGTTATTAAAAAATGATCAGACAGAAGGGAGTTTTCAGGGAATACTGTTAAGTCTTCTATTTCCATACCATAAGTCAGAACAAGATCTAAGATATGATTAAAGTGGTGGGTGGACTCATTTACTTTTTGAGCAAAGCCAATAGAGTCTAATAATAGATTAAATGCAGTGTTGAGGCTGTCATTCTCAGCATCTGTGTGGATGTTAAAATCGCCCACTATAATTATCTTATCTGAGCTAAGCACTAAGTCAGACAAAAGGTCTGAAAATTCACAGAGAAACTCACAGTAACGACCAGGTGGACGATAGATAATAACAAATAAAACTGGTTTTTGGGACTTCCAATTTGGATGGACAAGACTAAGAGACAAGCTTTCAAATGAATTAAAGCTCTGTCTGGGTTTTTGATTAATTAATAAGCTGGAATGGAAGATTGCTGCTAATCCACCGCCCCGGCCCGTGCTACGAGCATTCTGACAGTTAGTGTGACTCGGGGGTGTTGACTCATTTAAACTAACATATTCATCCTGCTGTAACCAGGTTTCTGTTAGGCAGAATAAATCAATATGTTGATCAATTATTATATCATTTACCAACAGGGACTTAGAAGAGAGAGACCTAATGTTTAATAGACCACATTTAACTGTTTTAGTCTGTGGTGCAGTTGAAGGTGCTATATTATTTTTTCTTTTTGAATTTTTATGCTTAAATAGATTTTTGCTGGTTATTGGTAGTCTGGGAGCAGGCACCGTCTCTACGGGGATGGGGTAATGAGGGGATGGCAGGGGGAGAGAAGCTGCAGAGAGGTGTGTAAGACTACAACTCTGCTTCCTGGTCCCAACCCTGGATAGTCACGGTTTGGAGGATTTAAGAAAATTAGCCAGATTTCTAGAAATGAGAGCTGCTCCATCCAAAGTGGGATGGATGCCGTCTCTCCTAACAAGACCAGGTTTTCCCCAGAAGCTTTGCCAATTATCTATGAAGCCCACCTCATTTTTTGGACACCACTCAGACAGCCAGCAATTCAAGGAGAACATGCGGCTAAACATGTCACTCCCGGTCTGATTGGGGAGGGGCCCAGAGAAAACTACAGAGTCCGACATTGTTTTTGCAAAGTTACACACCGATTTAATGTTAATTTTAGTGACCTCCGATTGGCGTAACCGGGTGTCATTACTGCCGACGTGAATTACAATCTTACCAAATTTACGCTTAGCCTTAACCAGCAGTTTCAAATTTCCTTCAATGTCGCCTGCTCTGGCCCCCGGAAGACAATTGACTATGGTTGCTGGTGTCGCTAACTTCACATTTCTCAAAACAGAGTCGCCAATAACCAGAGTTTGATCCTCGGCGGGTGTGTCGTCGAGTGGGGAAAAACGGTTAGAGATGTGAACGGGTTGGCGGTGTACACGGGGCTTCTGTTTAGGGCTACGCTTCCTCCTCACAGTCACCCAGTCAGCCTGCTTTCCCGGCTGCTCGGGATCTGCCAGGGGGGAACTAACGGCGGCTAAGCTACCTTGGTCCGCACCGACTACAGGGGCCTGGCTAGCTGTAGAATTTTCCACGGTGCGGAGCCGAGTCTCCAATTCGCCCAGCCTGGCCTCCAAAGCTACGAATAAGCTACACTTATTACAAGTACCATTACTGCTAAAGGAGGCCGAGGAATAACTAAACATTTCACACCCAGAGCAGAAAAGTGCGGGAGAGACAGGAGAAGCCGCCATGCTAAATCGGCTAAGAGCTAGTAGCTACGCTAAGCTAGCGGATTCCTAAAAACACGCAAAGTGAATAATGTGTAAATAATTTAGAGGTGATTCAGCAGAAGGAGTGCTTTAGTTAAGGCACGTAAAGATTACACTGGGAAACAAATCGTAATCTAGATAACTAGATCAATCTAACTGCGCAGATTAAACAGCTAACAGATACAGAAAAACACCGCTGTGCTCCGGAACAGGAAGTGATACAATACCGCAGTGAGAGCCAACCACCAGTAGAGGCCGGTCACTAGATGGCGATAGAGAACAATAAGTTCGAGTTGATTCAACTCGTTTCCTGGTAAAAAACATACTGGTAGACCAAGGAAGACATCAAAGCGTCAAGACAGAAAACTTAAAGCAATATGTCTCAAAATCGAAAATGCACAACAAAACAAAAAACAAAAACAAATGACAAAACAAATGACGAATGAATGGGAGGAAACTGGAGTCAACGTCTGTGACCGAACTGTAAGAAACCGCCTAAAGGAAATGGGATTTATATACAGAAAAGCTAAACAAAAGCCATCATTAATACCTAAACAGAAAAAAAAAAGGTTACAATGGGCTAAGGAAAAGCAATCGTGGACTGTGGATGACTGGATGAAAGTCATATTCAGTGATGAATCTCGAATCTGCATTGGGCAAGGTGATGATGCTGGAACTTTTGTTTTGTGCCGTTCCAATGAGATTTATAAAGATGACTGCCTGAAGAGAACATGTAAATTTCCACAGTCATTGATGATATGGGGCTGCATGTCAGGTAAAGGCACTGGGGAGATGGCTGTCATTACATCATCAATAAATGCACAAGTTCATGTTGATATTTTGGACACTTTTCTTATCCCATCAATTGAAAGGATGTTTGGGGATGATGAAATCATTTTTCAAGATGATAATGCATCTTGCCATAGAGCAAAAACTGTGAAAACATTCCTTGCAAAAAGACACATAGGGTCAATGTCATGGCCTGCAAATAGTCCGGATCTTAATCCAACTGAAAAATCTTTGGTGGAAGTTGAAGAAAATGGTCCATGACAAGGCTCCAACCTGCAAAGCTGATCTGGCAACAGCAATCACAGAAAGTTGGAGCCAGATTGATGAAGAGTACTATTTGTCACTCATTAAGTCCATGCCTCAGAGACTGCAAGCTGTTATAAAAGCCAGAGGTGGTGCAACAAAATACTAGTGATGTGTTGGAGCGTTCTTTTGTTTTTCATGATTCCATAATTTTTTCCTCAGAATTGAGTGATTCCATATTTTTTTTCCCTCTGCTTGGTCTAAAAAAGTAACCGTTACTGACTGTCACAATTTTTTTTTCTTGATTTCTTGTGTTTCTTAAAGCCAGAAAGTTGCCATTTGAAATGACTTTAGTTTTGTGTCATGTCTGTGATCTGCTTTTTTTTCTACAAAATTAAACAACTGAATGAACATCCTCCGAGGCCCGGTGATTCCATAATTTTTGCCAGGGGTTGTATAATATTCATTTACAATTGTCATCATGTGGATTCTCTATGTTGTTTTGACTGCAGGGACTCTCTGGCGCGCAAGGGATTATGGGATATCGCAATAGGGTGAATGTGAGAGGTTCCACTTCCTGGGGTCATCGACATGACTTTCTTTACATTAGATCTCGAGAGTAGGTGGAATGAAGGTTATCAATACATTTTTACTGTAGTGATGGTCATCCTTTGGTCTCATAGATCCATTCATATTCACGGTGTTTTCATCAACAGCGAGAACATCAGCACTGTTTCCTCACCTGCCAGAGGAGCATAGCCGATGACCTCCTGCATATCTGAGCCAATGATTGCCAGCTCCACCATCAACCACAGGATGATACGAGGCACCTAGACACAAAATTATAAACTTTACGCATGCAGTGTAATGTTAAAAATGTGAAAATGAAGGTATCTTAGTGTTTTAAATAGGAGAAGGTTGTGTCATTGGGGGTTGTATACCTTTCGTACATTAAATTTCCAACAGTTTTGTCAATTTGGTTGATACATTTTAATCAATAAAATAGACACTTTTGCTTTTCTTTTATGAAGTATTTTGAATACACATACACACAAAACTCATACACATTATAAGAGTTAATGTTTTAATGGACACGCATATAGCTAATTTTTCCTGTCTTCTTCTATATTACGAAGCAGACCATGAGTGAAAAAACAAAAACTTCCATTCATATACAACCCCTGGCAAAAATTATGGAATCACCGGCCTCGGAGGATGTTCATTCAGTTGTTTAATTTTGTAGAAAAAAAGCAGATCACAGACATGACACAAAAGTAAAGTCATTTCAAATGGCAACTTTCTGGCTTTAAGAAACACTACAAGAAATCAAGAAAAAAAGATTGTGGCAGTCAGTAACGGTTACTTTTTTAGACCAAGCAGAGGAAAAAAATATGGAATCACTCAATTCTGAGGAACAAATTATGGAATCACCCTGTAAATTTTCATCCCCAAAACTAACACCTGCATCATATCAGATCTGCTCGTTAGTCTGCATCTAAAAAGTAGTGAACACACCTTGGAGAGCTGTTGCACCAAGTGGACTGACATGAATCATGACTCCAACACGAGAGATGTCAATTGAAACAAAGGAGAGGATTATCAAACTCTTAAAAGAGAGTAAATCATCATGCAATGTTGCAAAAGATGTTGGTTGTTCACAGTCAGCTGTGTCTAAACTGATGACCAAATACAAACAACATGGGAAGGTTGTTAAAGGCAAACATACTGGTAGACCAAGGAAGACATCAAAGCATCAAGACAGAAAACTTAAAGCAATATGTCTCAAAAATCGAAAAATGTACAACAAAACAAATGAGGAACAAATGGGAGGAAACTGGAGTCAATGTCTGTGACCGAACTGTAAGAAACCGCCTAAAGGAAATGGGATTTACATACAGAAAAGCTAAATGAAAGGCATCATTAACACCTAAACAGAAAAAACAACATTACAAGGAACATGTAAATTTCCACAGTCATTGATGATATGGGGCTGCATGTCAGGTAAAGGCACTGGGGAGATGGCTGTCATTACATCATCAATAAATGCACAAGTTTATGTTGATATTTTGGACAATTGAAAGGATGTTTGGGGATGATGAAATCATTTTTCAAGATGATAATGCATCTTGCCATAGAGCAAAAACTGCAAAAACATTCCTTGCAAAAAGACACATAGGGTCAATGTCATGGCATAGGGTCAGTGTCAATGAGCAGATCTGATTTGATGCAGGTGTTAATTTGGGGGATGAAAATTTACAGGGTGATTCCATAATTTTTTCCTCAGAATTGAGTGATTCCATATTTTTTTCCTCTGCTTGGTCTAAAAAAGTAACTGTTACTGACTGTCACAATCTTTTTTTCTTGATTTCTTATAGTGTTTCTTAAAGCCAGAAAGTTGCCATTTGAAATGACTTTACTTTTGTGTCATGTCTGTGATCTGCTTTTTTTCTACAAAATTAAACAACTGAATGAACATCCTCTGAGGCCGGTGATTCCATAATTTTTGCCAGGGGTTGTATATATATATATATATATATATATATATATATATATATATATATATATATACATATATATATATATATATATATATATATACATATATACATACATACATACATACATACATACATACATACATATACACACACACACACTTATGATTGGGTTTTTTGTGTCTGAAAAGTTAAAATGTCCATCTTTCATTAGGTGAAGGGAATTTGGTGATACCACACTTTTTTTTTAGAGTAAAACAGATTTTTGTGGTAACCCTTTTTTGGCACTTTGTAGATGCTCCCTGCTTATTCATCTTACAGCGGGCCATACAGACATCAGTATCTGTCCATCATGGAGGACAAGTTTGGTTTATCTTATTATGGTTGGAAACAGGCATCTTTCATATCTTTTACAATGTTTCTGTTATGATTTATTGATGTGGGAAGTTAAAATCTATTAATTTCTTCCCATTTTGCATCACCAGTTACACGGCTTCATGATGAAGTGGTACAGAGAGGAATTTTTGTTAAAAACAAACACCCCCCCCCCCCCCCCCAAAAAAAAACCTATAAGTGTAGATTTGATCTGTTTTGTTGAAAGAAAATTCTTCTCTTCTCCACTTCACTATGAAGCTATGAACAGTGACGCTAAATTCAAAACTTGCACTATGCATAATTTCTCCAGTCGCAGCCACAGAAGAAGGGTGTGTTGGCAGCTTTCCTCAGTCGTCTCCTTGCACAGTCCCTTAGTTTTTGAGAACTGTCTGCTCCACACAGATTTACCATAGAGTGCCATACTGTTTGTATTTCTACATAACTGATGGAAATAAAGGCCAAGACATATTCAGTGTCTTGGAAAATTTCATGTATCCATCCCCTGACTTGTCTGAAGAAAACTGGCAATAAAGGTGATTATTTACAGGTATTATACCAAAGGGGCCCATTACTTATGCAACCATAATCTTGGCTTTTATATTTTTGATTAATTTATATCACGTTGTAGAGATTTGTTTTTGGTTTGAGTTTAATGAACATAATTTTCCAAATTTTTATATTGAGAAGCCTGATTTCCTTTTTGCATTTGAAATGCCATAAACAAATTAAAATGCGTGAAATACCAAGGGGCTGAATACTTTTGCAAGCCACTGTATCTACATGTGATTTCTTCATTGATATATAAATTTGCAATAATAATAAAAAAAAAAAACTTTCACATTGTCATTACAGGGTATTGTGTGTAGAATTTTGAGAAAAAAAAAATTCATCCATTTTTGAAAAAGGTTGTAACATAACAAAATGAAGCACTGTGAATAATTTCCGGATGTATTGTACTCCCGCATTTCTTTTTATCAAAGGGGCAGAAGACATATTGGGATTAGAAAAAAGAAGATATATATATATATGGGTTGATACACAGTTTTGAATTATGTCTATGAAGAAGTTTGTTAGAAAAAGTATGACCCAGTTTGGACCAAACATGGCATAAGTGACTTATCCCTCATTTTGTGCTAGATTTTTACAAAACATATATTTAACATTGAACTCTAGCTTTTTAAAGCTTCTGCTTTATGAGCCAGTGCTGCCACTGTGTATCAGAACGCAGTGCACAAACCTTCACACTATTTGTACTAAAGACAATTGGTAATGATAAAGTCACAAACTCACAGTGTGGTACTGCTGGTTGCAGACTTCAGCCAGGTGCATCCCGGTAACCACGCCCAGCCGAGCTGCCAGCCTATGAAGCAGCAAGCCAATGATGGTAGCTAACAGCAACACCCACAGGAGCTGATAGGACAAAAAGAAAAGCATTGTGTCTCATGTTCTTATTTTAATTTGTCAGGTTTTACTTGAAGCTGAATTCAATAATGCAGGTACAAAGGCACACAAAGAACAAAATGCAAAAATAAAAGTGTTTATTATCAAAACACAGAAAATGTCACAGAGTCCAGGTTTAAACAGGCATAGTCAAGTGACAACACAGGAGTCAGAGCAAACAGGGCAAATAAACCAGGATATTCCAGCAACACCAGTGTGATGTGGAGGAACATCAGGCTAAGTCAACTGAGGGGTAGGAAAGGACAAAGTGTAAAACCACCAGTGAACATGAGAGGGATGTAGAGAACAGCAAAACAGAGGAATAATTACAGTAACAACTGATCATGCAAACACATGACGTATTAAAACCATAACGTATCTGTTGTTGTTGTTTCAGATGAGATAATGTCTTGCTTAACATGATAATGAACCTTGGACAGGGTTCTCCCCAGACAACAGAATAATGGAACCGCGCAGTTATACTGCCACCCAGCGCTGCTATACTGTGGCATACTTGGTGGGAATCTAACTGCGTGCAAACCCATTTTTACGGGGAAATTTCACATAAACAAGACCAGCTCTTTATTTTATCCTGTTTACATCCAGATGGCAAAAACCATGACAAAAACACAAGCGTTAAACAAAGCCCGATGATCAGAGGACGATCGCTGCTTTTTTAGTTTTGTCTTGGCGGTGACCACAGCGTGTGGGGCGCTGCGATCGGTGGTCCGTCTGGGTAGGAGGCATGCGTCACGGAGGCTGACACCAGTGTACAGCAGACTCGACTGATGTTGTCAGTCACGGAATCGATCAGATCAGACGCTAACAACAAACAGGGAGGCTTTTATGAAGAAAACGGCAGAACAGAAATAAAAATTCTTCAGGTATAGAGACACACTTTCATTCTTTGAGATTTAGGTGCTAGATAGCAGCATGCATTATTTCCATTGTTCTATGTTTTAAAGGGCATGTTGCACCAAAATCATAACATTTCTGAGTGTTTCTGACAGTTTATGTAGCTTTAAGGAAATGTCCCAGCATACGCTTGAATGGAATGTAGCTGCTAACATTAAGAACAGAGCCACAGATTAATTACAAAATTTACATAAATGTGATGCTGTGTTATAATGACTCGTTTTTAAGTGATAACTGTTCATTTTGATACAGTCACAGTAAAAGGAGCAGTCGCTTTCCACTGTGAGAAAACTATGCGCATGCATGTCCATTAATGCAGCCTGTTAAGAACAGTCTACTAGAGTCTCAGTTTTGTGCACGCTTAAAACTGTTGTCACCGATATAACTGAAAAATCTAAGAAATACATCTGTGTGATCAGACAACGTGAAAAACAGTGGAGAGGGCCGCATGCACGTTGCACGAGTGTGGTGCATGATGCTCTGTTACAGAACAGACTCACATCAAGACAGACTCTTTCAAAGCAAAATAAAAATAAAGCCTACCAGCTCCACTGAGAAGAACAAAATAAAAACTGAATAGGGCACTCACCTACTTGTAGAATGAGTTCCAAGATTAAATATGTAAAATCCACTCCACCAAAGAAGCCCCCACGCAGCGATCGCCAGTCAGTGTTGTGGAGGTCCTCACAAAGTTCTGTCACGATTCTGGCACATTAGATAGAAAGTCCATTACCTCCTGAAAATAACGTATTCTGACTTTATTTCCAGTGTAAGAAATCCATCTGCGTGTCCACACAGCCTGTAAAAAATGGTGTCACGGAGACATTTCACATGCAAGGTCTAGGCAGGACTAAAATAGCATCCTGTGACACAGACAGCAGCTTCACCACATGTTAGGATCCAAAATTAAGTTAAGAGTTTCTGCCTCTTCCCAGCTGATGATGGGGCCCTGGTGGAGTGGTCTGCCGCCACCATGGATAACATCACGGTTCCGGATGGGTCATCTGCCCCCGAGTCCTACGATCTCAGTGATCCAGAGGACCAAACAGCCCCGAGGCTCGGGGGTGTTTTTGCTCTGACTGCGCCTTCTGCCTCTGAGTCAGACAGTGTCTCTTTTCCAGAGGGGCTGTCTGCCCCTGCACCTGACGACATTGGGGACCTGGAGGAGCCAGATCCAGCATCCAATGACATCAGGATCCCTGAGCAGCTGTGCTCAGAGGCATCTGTGCTCTGATGGAACCGTCCACCCCAGGATATGGTGACGTCCTGTTTCAGAGGATCCATCTGGATCGGTGCCTGAGGACGTTGGTGATCTGGTGGGCCATGCAGCCGCCCTCCTGGTACTGCTGTGGACTCCTGTGAGCCGTGTGGCCGCTTACCTGGTGTGGCTGTGGACTACCATGGTAGAGGTCTGACCATCCAACACTGTTGTGGAACCCTTTGGGCTGTCAATCTGACTCTGTCATGGCCCCTGTGGGCTGTCCATCTAACTCTGTGGTGGAACCCTGTGGGCTGTCTGGCCATGCTCCAGACTCTACAAATGTAATGTGAAGTTCTTTGTTACTGTCCAAAGTATGTCTCTTACTAGCTTTCAGACACTGACAGAACTACATTTCCATGGGCACCGCAAGCCTGCTGAAGTTCCTCTCATGCTTGTCATGCTGTGATTGGTCCATTTCAGCTGTTTTTCGTGGTGTTGCTGCATGGGTAATATTTTGTCAAAGTAATGTGTTAAGATCACACCTCATTCATTCATTTTTTTCCCCAACAGACCAAAACACACGCAATGAAAAATAATTTTTAATCAGCAAAAAAAAAAAAAAAAACACGTCAGTTGCACTTTGAGTCTGAGAGTTGTGGTAATAATGTGAGTAAATATGGGTTAACTGTGAAATTGGCGAGGGTGTGCTGTCGGCTCACCAGCCAGATGATTATTGCTCATTTGAAACTCGTTTACCATGTCTTTTATGTGCAACACAGCACATTTAACAATTTTTTAAATTAGGTCTGTCTATAGTGATACCAGCAAAGAAAAAACTCAAGGTTATTGACGCATTTGTTTGAGATGTCTGACAAAATAAATAGCAAAAATTTTTGAAACTGGGAGAAATAAGTTGTCAAATGGACATTGTCTGTGACTAGGTGTCCATGCTTCCTCCAAAAAATTGTACTTTATTTTTAGGACTTGAGCAACAAGAAGAAAAATAAACACAAAGTTCAGTTGGTCAAAAATCCCTTTCATGGAAAATGCCTCCTGAATTCATTGTGACCAGAATATTCTGTCAGGTTTTGCTTGCAGCTGAATCCAAAACTGCAAGCACAAAGGGAATAAGATGCAAAGACAAAAGGTATTTCTTCTCAAAATGCAGCAAATGTCACAAGCAGAGTCTAGCCTGAAAAGGGCAAGAGGTCAGGGACAACACAAGAGTCAAATGGAGCAGAGGGGGTGAGGAACTTAAATATTACCGGGATAACTGGCTAACTCATTTCAGGTATGGAAAAATACAGTTGTGCTCAAAAGTTTACACTCCCTGGCAGAATTTGTGATTTTTTTTTTGGGCGATTTTTCAGAGAACATGAATGTTGTTGTTGTTAATTCTCCTGCTCCCACTTGTTCGAGGTCACCGGATGCCCTTCCTGATGCAACTCCAGTTTTACCTGGAGAAACACACACGGCCCCTGGTGTTCCAAAAGAGGTCTCCCATCCAAGTACTAACCTGGCTCCACACCGCTTAGTTTCTGAAATCTGACAGGATCAGGCTCACACAGAGCAGACTGGCTGCATCCCAAAGAATATGAATGATAACACAAAAACTTTATTTCACTCATGGGTAGTGGTTGTGTGAAGCCATTAATTGTCAAACAACTGTTTACTCTTTGTAAATCATGACAACAGAAACTAACCAAATGACCCTGATCAAAAGTTGTAATGCCCTGGTAATTTTGGCCTGATAACATGCACACAAGCTGACACAAACAGGTTTGAATGGCTACAAAAGGCAACCATCCTCACCTGTGATCTGTTTTCTTGTAATCAGTGTGTGTGTCTTTCATTCAGAGCTGCACTGACGTTTCTGAGTCATAGGTAAGGAAAAGAACTGTTAAAGAAAAGGTAACTAAACTGTATGAAACAGGAAAGAGATATAAAAAGATATCCAAGGGACTGAGAATGCCAATCAGCAGTGTTCAGACTCTAATTAAGAAATGGAAAATGAGGGATTCTGTTGAAACCAAACCATGGTCATAAAGGGAACCCCAGAATGCAAGTAATCTGGACACAGAGGTGAGTTCCAACAAATAACAAGAGTTTATTGTCCAAGTATTGCTGCAAAAACAAGATTAGGGACAGGTCCAACAAAAATACATTCTTAACCCACTCAGGGTGAGGGAGACCAGGACATGAACAGGAGTGAGGAAGGAACAAACGAAAATACAATCTTCACTCTAACCATGGATGAGGAAAAAACAAGACCAAGAAGTATACAAATAGTCTAAACAGATGTACTCACAATCAGTGAAGGAAATAGCTGACACAGCATGACCAGGACACAACATAAGAACCAACACACCATGTAATGGGCCCCCAACAGCGGGGCAAACAGAGGAGGTTTAAATAAGCAGACTAATGAAACACAGATGGAATTAATTAAGCAGTGACAAAGATGTGCATTACACAACAGAAACCACAAGAGGGCAGCAAATAGATACATAACAGGCCACTGAGGAACATAACACATGACAAAAGAACCTTCAAGAAAAGACATACCAGCATAAAATGATAACTGAACAGCTATCCAATCCCAGAGGACCCAAGACAATTGGATAAACTACATACAAGAATAGTTCTCTTTACTGACGGCTTTCTCGAAACATGTCAGGGGAAAAATACATTAACATGTTCACTTCACTGAAGACTGACTTCATTTCCATCAATCATACAGAATCACAAACGGCATGGCGGTCCCTGAGAACTCCATCTGAAGAATGCGACTCTCAAAACCCGAGTGCGGTACTACTGTAAACAGTATTGTGCCACAAGGAGGCCAAAGACCAGGAGAGTGAGGAAACTTCAGGACATAACTGAGGGAAGAAATCCTAAAGCATAAACCACATCAAACTCAGAAGTAATCTCATGCACAAACAAGCGAGACAGGTAGGTGAGGACACGATCAACACACATGACAATGACACAGGACACATGACTGACACGATGACAACGTGACACCCCAGACATGCAGAGTGGGCAGAGACCACGTACACGGCACCCACACGCGAACACACAGTGCACATGAACACCACACAGACAAGCACACAACTCATAGCAAGGAGGGGGCGTACACGACACAGAGACCACCACCTGACAGACAACAGGAGACACGCCCACAAGCAGACAATGGCAGGAAGGTAAGTGCACACAAAAGGACACACGACTGACAGAGATACTGCCAGCTGACGCGGACACAAACATGATACACAAAATAGATGAAGAAGACGTAATATTTAAACAAGATTCAAATCTATACAGGACTCACAAAAAAAAAACCCTGACTCAGACAGGTCAGGTAGACCAACAAAAAGTTCAGCAACAACTGCCAGGAAAATTGTTTGGGATGTAAAGAAAAACCCACAAATAACTTTAGCTGAAATACAGAACTCTCTGGAAAAAAAAGTGGTGTGGCTGTTTCAAGATGCATAATAAGGAGGCAGTTGAAGAAAAATGGTCGAGTTTACAGAAGAAAGCCATTATTACGCAAATGCCACAAAGTATCCAGTTTACAATACGCCAAAGATGCACATTAAGGAGGCAATTGAAGAAAAATGGTCGAGTCGCCAGAAGAAAGCCATTATTACGCAAATGCCAGCTTACAATATGCCAAACAGCACAGTGCACAAAGTCATTTGGAGTGATGAGACCAAAACTGAACTTTTTAGTCACAACCATAAATGATACATTTGGAGAAGAGTCAACAAGGCCTATGATGAAAGGTACACCCTTCCTACTCTGAAGCATGGCATTGGATCGCTGATGTTTTGGGGATGTTTGAGCTGCAATTGGACAGGGAACTTTGTCAAAATTGTTGGCAGGATGAATGCAGCATGTATGTTATCAGAAAATACTGGAGGAAAATTTGCAATCATCAGCCCGGAAGCTGCGCATGGGACGTACTTGGATGTTCCAACATGACAATGATCCAAAACATAAGGTCACAATGGAATGGCCATCTCAGTCTCCTCAATATCATTGAGCCACTCTGAGGAGATCTCAAACATGCAGCTCATGCAAGACAGCCTGGGAATTTACAGGAACTGGAGGTTTTTTGCCAAGATGAATGGGCAGCTTCACCATCAGAGAAAATAAAGAGCCTCATCCACAACTACAAGAAAAGACTCCCAGCTGTCATTGATGTTAACAGGGGCAATACATGGTATTAAGAACTGGAGTATGTAAACTTTTGATCAGGGTCATTTGGATAGTTTCTGTTGTCATTATGATTTAAAAAGAGTAAATACGGTTGTTTGACAATAAATGGCTTTAACCAACCACTAAGCATGAGTGGAAAAAAGGTTTTTGTGTTATCATTCATATTCTCTGAAAAATTACCAAAAAAATTAAAAATCCTGCCAATGTATGTAAACCTTTGATCACAACTGTAAGTGAAAAAGAAAATCAAAAGGACAACGTTATACCAACAAAGGACACCAGAGGAAGGCAGAGAACAGAGACACAGGAATAATGACGGCAACAATCAATCACACACACCCATGAGACACGGAGTACAAACACACACACACACACACACACACACACACACACACACACACACACACACACACACACACACACACACACACACACACACACACACACACACACACACACACCAAAACAGAACTGAGGAAAGCAGACACTAGGAGACAGACATCAGGATTGTGACAGTTGAACATACTTCTGCCTCTTACACGTTTATTTCAATTAAAAGCAACATACTCACATGAATCCCATATCTGCATGAAGTTTGAAATGTTTGTAGCAACCAATAATGTAATAATGGCCAATAATGTAATACCTGCCAATAATGTAATAATTTTGGCCATTTTAAATGTAATAAATCCAATAACATAATAACTTGCCAACAATGTAGTAACGTTTTTGAGCCAATAAGGTAATAACATTTTGCCAATAATGTAATACGTTAATACATTATTGGCTGGTTATTTCTTTATTGGAATAGCATTAAAAATCATTTGAAATGTAATAACTGCAGCTACTAATGTAATAATACATAAATAGGACTGCATTTTTTGTAAATAAAATATTTTTGTGTGTTTTTTGTGCAGTTTGCTCTTCAAATGTAGATATTGTGGATGCCATAGTCCTCATATTCATTCATCAAGACTGTATTATGCAGCACTCTCTATCCTTAAATATGGTTGTTAGAGGCAATTTGAGAATTATTTGTTGTATAAAATCTATATTTTATAGATATTTATAATTTTTTTATTTGCTTAGATATGTACATTCAGAATTTCATGTCAGTGCCTCTGTTTGATGTTGCAGTTTACCAAATTGATTTCTTGGAAAGTATTTTTCAATAGAACATTTCTCTTTCTCCAGGGAAAACAATTCAGTTCTCACTTAAAACTCAAAACTGCATTTAAAAAACTGGAATGCCACTACAAGGCACTATATGGTACTTAACCTCAATATACAACACAGAACAAGAACACTCATTTACAAATGTAAAAAGTGTTGAGTTGAACTGAGGGAAAAACATCAACATAAAATTGGCATTACTTCTTCCAGTATATGTCCTTAACTTTGTACTGCCCAAAAGGACATCACCAAGAAGAATCCACGCTTTCATCCATCATCTGTCATTGCCAAATAACTGCTTTATTCATATGCTTAGACCACTGCTGTGTCCAGCAGCCTTGTAGAGCTTCATAATACGAATGGAACAGTCATCTTTTTTTGTCCAGTTGTAGGCTCTCATGTATAGGTTGGGATGAAATGCT
The DNA here is from genome assembly GCF_902500255.1 of Thalassophryne amazonica. Classification (NCBI taxonomy): domain Eukaryota; kingdom Metazoa; phylum Chordata; class Actinopteri; order Batrachoidiformes; family Batrachoididae; genus Thalassophryne; species Thalassophryne amazonica. Next base: position 38,017,825 of record NC_047108.1, on the reverse strand, counting down.
GCTGACAGTTCACTGAATAAGAGTGAGACTCGACTGAATGTCCCAAGCATTGACATATCTTGCTTGAGGGAAAATTCAATGATTCTTGATAAGATCTATGAAGGTAGGTATTGAATTCCATGCTCATTGCCAGCATCCTCAACCACATCAAGCAAAGGGTTAGCTATAGACTGAACATTAGCATTAGGTAGAAACCATGGTTCAGGCAGAGACAGAAGGCCAGGTTCATCATCAGGCTTGTAAAATACCTGCAATGGTATTAAAGACAAAGTTATTCCCTTTTTCAACTCTAAACAGTGATCTGAAAAGAGTCTGTATACAACGCACAGGCCCAATGTAATTGTTAAAGTTGATATTTTGTAGTAAAGCATGTTGATGAACTCAGTAGATTAGTGTACATTGGTCACCAAGCTATTATTTTGTCATAAGGGACCACATTAACCACCTCTGACTGGGTGATCCCAAGACGTGCCCAGGCCAGTGTGGAGATATAATCTCTCCACCTACAACTCCTGGCAAAAATTATAGAATCACCGGCCTCGGAGGATGTTCATTCAGTTGTTTAATTCTGTAGAAAAAAAGCAGATCACAGACATGACACAAAACTAAAGTCATTTCAAATGGCAACTTTCTGGCTTTAAGAAACACCATAAGAAATCAGGAAAAAAAAAATTGTGGCAGTCAGTAACAGTTACTTTTTTAGACCAAGCAGAGGGAAAAAAATATGGAATCACTCAATTCTGTGGAATAAATTATGGAATCACCCTGTAAATTTTCATCCCCAAAACTAACACCTGCATCAAATCACATCTGCTCATTAGTCTGCATCTAAAAAGGAGTGATCACACCTTGGAGAGCTGTTGCACCAAGTGGACTGACATGAATCATGGCTCCAACACGAGAGATGTCAATTGAAACAAAGGAGAGGATTATCAAACTCTTAAAAGAGGGTAAATCATCACGCAGTGTTGCAAAAGATGTTGGTTGTTGACAGTCAGCTGTGTCTAAACTCTGGACCAAATACAAACAACATGGGAAGGTTGTTAAAGGCAAACATACTGGTAGACCAAGGAAGACATCAAAGCATCAAGACAGAAAACTTAAAGCAATATGTCTCAAAAATCGAAAATGCACAACAAAACAAATGAAGAACGAATGGGAGGAAACTGGAGTCAACGTCTGTGACCGAACTATAAGAAACCGCCTAAAGGAAATGGGATTTACATACAGAAAAGCTAAACGAAAGCCATCATTAACACCTAAACAGAAAAAACAAGGTTACAATGGGCTAAGGAAAAGCAATCGTGGACTGTGGATGACTGGATGAAAGTCATATTCAGTGATGAATCTCAAATCTGCATTGGGCAAGCTGATGATGCTGGAACTTTTGTTTGGTGCCGTTCCAATGAGATTTATAAAGATAACTGCCTGAAGAGAACATGTAAATTTCCACAGTCATTGATGATATGGGGCTGCATGTCAGGTAAAGGCACTGGGGAGATGGCTGTCATTACATCATCAATAAATGCACAAGTTTATGTTGATATTTTGGACACTTTTCTTAGCCCATCAATTGAAAGGATGTTTGGGGATGATGAAATCATTTTTCAAGATGATAATGCATCTTGCCATAGAGCAAAAACTGTTAAAACATTCCTTGCAAAAAGACACATAGGGTCAATGTCATGGCCTGCAAATAGTCCGGATCTTAATCCAACTGAAAATCTTTGGTGGAAGTTGAAGAAAATGGTCCATGACAAGGCTCCAACCTGCAAAGCTGATCTGGCAACAGCAATCAGAGAAAGTTGGAGCCAGATTGATGAAGAGTACTATTTGTCACTCATTAAGTCCATGCCTCAGAGACTGCATGCTGTTATAAAAGCCAGAGGTGGTGCAACAAAATACTAGTGATATGTTGGAGCGTTCTTTTGTTTTTCATGATTCCATAATTTTTTCCTCAGAATTGAGTGAGTCCATATTTTTCTCCCTCTGCCTGGTCTAAAAAAGTAACCGTTACTGACTGCCACAATTTTTTTTCCTGATTTCTTATAGTGTTTCTTAAAGCCAGAAAGTTGCCATTTGAAATGGCTTTAGTTTTGTGTCATGTCTGTGATCTGTTTTTTTTTCTACAAAATTAAACAACTGAATGAACATCCTCCGAGGCCGGTGATTCCATAATTTTTGCCAGGGGTTGTAGTCCTGGGTCTTCCCCGGGGTCTCCTCCTAAGATGGATGTGCCTGGAACACCTCCCTAGGGAGGTGCCCAGGGGACATCCTTACCAGATGCCAGAACCAGTTCAGCTGGCTCCTCTCAATGCAAAGGAGCAGCGCCTCTACTCAGAGCTCCCCACAGATGACTGAGCTTCTCACCTTATCTTGAAGGGAGACACCAGCCACCTTCCTAAGGAAGTCCATTTCGGCCACTTGTACCCGTGATCTAGTTCTTTCGGTCATGGCCCAACCCTCATGACCATAGGTGAGAGTAGGAACAAAGATTGACAGGTAGACTGAGAGCTTCGCCTTTTGGCTCATCTCCCTTTTTGTCACAACAGTACGGCAGAGCGAATGCAATACCACCCTTGCTGCACTGATTCTCCAGCTAATCTCATGCTATGTTGTCCCCTCACTCGTGAACAAGACCCCGAGGAAGTTGAACCCCTTCACTTGGGGCAACACCGCATTCCCTACCCAGAGTAGGCAATCCATCGGTTTCCTGCTGAGAACCATGGCCTCAGATTTAGAGGTGCTGATCCTCATCCCAGCCACTTCACAAGCTGCGAACCGATCCAGTGAGTGTTGGAGGTCACAGGGTGATGAAGCCAACAGGACCACAGCATCTGCAAAAAAGCAGTGATGAGACCCTGAGCCCACCAAACTGGAAGCCCTTCTCCTCCGACTACGCCTCAATATCCTGTCCATGAATATCACAAACAGGATTGGTGACAAGGCGCAGCCCTGGCGGAGGCCAACCCCCAACGGAAACGAGTCCGACTTACTGCCAAGCACCTGAACACAGCTCTCGCTTTGTGAGTACAGAGATTGGATGGCCCTGAGAAGGGACCCCCTCACTCCATACTCCCGCAGCACCTCCCACAGTGTCTCCCAGAGTACCCCATCATACACCTTCTCCAAGTCCACAAAACACATGTAGACAGGGTGGGCATACTCCCAGGCCCCCTCCAGGATCCTTGTGAGAGTGAAGAGCTGGTCGGTTGTTCCACGACCAGGACGGAACCCGCATTGTTCCTCTTCAATCAGAGGTTCTACTATCGGCTGAACCCTCCTTTCCAGCACCCTGGAGTAGACTTTACCAGGGAGGCTGAGTAGTGTGATGTCCCTGTAATTGGCACACACTCTCTGGTCCCCTTTTTTTTCAATATGGGTACCACCACTTCAGTTTGCCACTCCTTAGACACTGTCCCACACATCAACGCAATGTTGAAGAGACATGTCATCCAAGACAGTCTCTCCACACCCAGACCCTTTAACATTTCTTGACGGATCTCATCAACCCCCGGGGCCTTGCCACTGTGGAGTTGTTAGACTACCTCAGTGACTTCCACCAGGGAAATTGATGATAATCCTCCTTCAGCTTCCACCTCTGCCCCTACTATAGAGGGTGCTTCAGTCTGATGCAGATGTTCCTCAAAGTGTTCCTTCCAGCGGCGGATTACATCCTCAGTTTAGGTCAACAGAGTCCCATCCTTACTGTAGACAGCTTGGATGGTTTCCCATTTTCCCCTCTTGAGGTGCCTCACGGTCCGCCAGAAGCACCTTGGTGCAGGTCGAAAGTCCTTCTCCATGGTTGCTCCAAACTCCTCCCACACCTGCTGATTTGCCTCCCCCACAGCAGAGGATGCTGCCCTTCGGGCCTGTCGGTACCTTGCAACTGCATCCAGAGTCCTCCGAGATAACATATCTCCGGGAACCATCACCTTATCGTGGTGGAGAGGTTTGTGTGCCCCTATGAACCTGAGAGCTGTGTTGTCTGGAGCCTTTGTGCTCCTGGTAGGCTCTTCCATGGCAAATTGGTCTCAGGTGGGAGGCCAGACTAAGAATGGTTCACAAGACACCATGACAGTACGAGACAGAGGAAAAGTGACCCAGCCCAGGGGGAGACCGGAGCCCCCGTCTGGAGCCAGGCTTGGATGAAGGGCCTGTCAGTGAGCGCCTGGTGGCTGTGCTTGCCACAGAGCCCAGTCAGGGACAGCCCAAAAAGGCAACATGGACCTTCCCTCTCCACCCTGTGGGTTCACCACCCGCAGGGAGAACCGCTGCTGTCGGGTGCGGTGTCCCATGGGTGGCAGTGAAAGTTGAGCGCCTCGGCGGACCAGACCCGGGCGGCAGGGGCTAGCTCTGGGGGTGTGGAACTTCACCTCGCTGTGGGGGAAGGAGCCAGAGATTGTGCGGGAGGTGGAGCGATACCAGTTAAATCTGGTGGGCCTCACCTCCACGCATAGCCTCTGCTCCGGAACCACTCTCCTTGATAGGGGTTGGACCTTATTCTTCTCTGGAGGTGCCCAGGTTGTGAGGCGTTGGGTGGGTGTGGGGATACTTGCGAGTCCCCTGCTGAACGCCGCTACGTTTGAGTTTACCCCAGTAGGTGAGAGGGCCACCTCCCTGCGCCATTGGGTAGAGGAAACTCTGACCGTTGTTTGTGCATATGCACTGAACAGCAGCTTGGAATATTCGGCCTTCTTGGAGTCCCTGAATGGAGTCCTTTAATGGGCTCCAGTGGAGGACTTCATTTCTGCTCTGGGACTTCAATGCACATGTGGGCAATGACAGAGACACCTGGAGAGGCGTGATTGGGAGGAACAGCCTCCCCGATCTAAAATTGAATGGTCACTTGTTATTGCACGTCTGTGCTAGTCATGGACTGTCCATAACAAACACGTTTGAACATAAGGATGCTCATAAGTGTACATGATACATGAGCACATTAGGCCGAAGATAAATTTTGTGATTGTATCATCTAATCTGAGGCTGCATGTTCTGGACACTCAGGTGATGAGAGGGGCAGAGCTGTCAACTGATCACCATCTGGTGGTGAGTTGGATCAGAGGGTGGGGGAGGAATTTGGACAGACCTGGTAAGTCCAAATGGATAGTGCAGGTGAACTAGGAACGTCTTGAGGAGCCCACTGCCCGACAGATCTTCAACTCAAACCTCCGGTGGAGCTTTTCTAACAACCCTGTGGAGGTTGGGGCATTGAACCAGAATGGGCTATGTTCAAAGCTTCCATTGCTGAAGGTGCAGTGGTGAGCTGTGGCCTGAAGGTAACCGTAGTGAACTGGTTAATTACTTACCTTTCCACATGTTTGAAGTATGGACATTTGCAGACAATTAAGGTATGTCTAATCAGTCTAGTCAGTCACATGGCTTTGCTAGCTTGACATGAATTAGCTACTCCATTGCCATGTGATGGTGACATGTGAGTGCTGCAGAAAACATTTCCCTTTGTGCATGTGACATTTCTACATTGTTTCTGCACAGAAAATAAAACCCAATCAATATAATCAAGTCCTTTCAGCTGCTCCTTTGTTTTGCACTCGGGGTTGCCACAGCAAATCCGAGGTGGACCTGCATGTTGAATTGGCAGAAGTTTTACGCTGGATGCCCTTCCTGACAAAACTCCACATTACATGGAGAAATGTGGCAGGGTTGAGATTTGCACCAGGAACCTTCTGCACTGAAACCATTTGCATTAACCACTTGGCCACCACCCCTGCGCCAAACAAAACATGATACTATTATATAGATATTATTACCTCATTACCTCCAGTTGTTACATTTTCATCTAACACCAAGCAAACACACTAAGAAAATTATCAAAATTCTAAATATAGATTTTGTACAACAAATAATTCTCAAATTCTCTTACAACATACCTAGAGAGAAAGAGAGCTGCATAATACATACCTTTGATGAATGAATATTACGACTATGCCATCCACTATATCTATTTTTGATGAGCAAACTACAAAAAAAAAAAAAATTATTTCCAAGAAATCCAGTCGTATTTATGTATTACTACATTACTGGTTGCAGTTATTACATTTCAAATAATTTTTTTAATCCTGTGTCAATAACATAATAACCAGCCTATAACGTAATAGCTTATTACATTATTGGCAAAATGTTATTACCATATTGGCTGAAAAACTTCATTACATTATTGGCAAGTTATTAGGTTATTGGCTTTATTACATTTAAAATGGCCAAAATTATTACGTTATTGGCAAGTATTACATTATTGGTCATTATTACATTATCACATTATCGGTTGCTACAGTGTTCTTTGTCAGGCAGTGTCACTATGTAACCACGTAGTCACCTTCCCTTTCCACACATTTAATGCTAACGCTGGGTAAGTATTTGCAACCCATTGGTGAAGAAATTGGGTATTTTCTCTTGGCACCAGCGATGCACAACTTGCACCTCTGCATCATTAGTGTAACAGTCGAAGGGCGCAACATGCAGTGTACAGTGGGTGTGGTAAGATTTGAGGTGCTGCAAAGCACCCTGTTTTTTTTTTTTACTCCTTTGTGGACAAGTACATTCATAACGAAGAATTGTATTTTTTCCAGGACGAACCCGCATCAAACGTGCGTGCAGCTTTTGCAGATTGTCCACATATCAGCTGGAGTTGACAGTGTTGCCATGTTCCAAAAATTCTTTGAGGACTATGCCATCACGCCCACACTTGGTGCTGTGCATCTGTGATTGTTATGGGGCGCCCCCTACAGGCCCTGTCATGCAGAGCCCTCATGGCTGCATTTTCACCCTTCACACTCCTTGTCCACCTCCTGACTGTACTGACATCCACACAGAGGTTGCCATTGACTACACTTGTTCGTTGATGAATGTTCACGGGTGCAGAGCCCTCCACCATGAGGAATTCAATAACATCACAGTGTTTCAAATGCATGTCCATGTACGTCGCCATATTTTATCGACCACTGTGCACTTGTGTTACGGGCCGGCAAAGGTGATTTTGTGCATATCTGAAATTACAGGCAAATGCTGACATCCACACAGATTAAACTTGATATTGGGACAGATGTTTAAGAGTTTCTGGGATTTTGGTCATTTTGTCCTAATACAATTTGCATGGCATTTACCCATTCACTCAGTTTAAACACACTGATAATAGGACACAATTCTCCAGACTTAATTTTCATTCATTCATTCATTTTCTCATGCTAATCTGGGTCGGGGTCCTAGTAGACTTAATCTGACTATTTTAAATGAAAGAAATAAAGAAATGATCTGCTCACCACTTCCAGATGATGATGATAAATGATTTCTCACACTTGCCTTCAATGATTCATACCATGTGATTGTACAAACACGTAAGGGCTTCGGTCTCATTTGCACAATTCTCTGTGAATACTGGCTCCACCTATCATTCACATCCAGTGAAGTCCATGCAGGTGTTGAAATCAAGAATGCCTCTTTTCCAGACAAAGTACATCTGTGGTAATTTTTAAACTGCAAATTAGTAACACTAAACTCAACCATGAGGAAAGTATTCACACAATCGCACAGTGAAACAACAGCAGGAGACATTGTGCTGCTCAGCACTGGATGCAAGGACACAGATAATGGGAAACGAAAGTAAAGTAGGATTTGGTGGTGTGTTCCTTTTCTCAGGCTATCAGGGTGATCAGATTAACTGGAAAAGCTCCCATTAAGCTCACGGCGTTGCTTTGCGCCATGCGGCTCCACCGCGATGCACGGAACTCCTCCACACGTCTGTCTCAATGTGCCGAAAAAGTGCTGATGTCCATGTCTTTTCACAATTCCTGTGCTAGTCAGACGACATACCAGATCAAGACAGCGTCCAGTTTAGAAATGAACGGCACATTCAACTGTTACAGGAGTTTTTGTCATGGAAAGAGGAGCGGAAGAATTCCGTGCGTTGCGGTGGAGCTGCATGGCGCAAAGCAACGCCGTGATGAAGCCTCACAGGACATGTTCTGGCATGTCCAGCTCATGCACAATTTCTCGGTTAGTCACACAACTGAAAACCCACCGACAGCCGTCTGAAAGCCATCTCAAAGCCGTCCTGTGAGACCAACACGGAGGTGGCTTTGTCCCGCGCCATGAACGGCACGGTGGTGCATCCGTCCGCTTTTCTTTCCATGAAAAAAACTCCTTTAACAGTGGAATGTGCCAAAAAAGTGCTGATGTCCACGCCTTCTTCCTTTTTTTGTGGAAGTCAGACGATGTCCCGGATCAACAAAGCCTTCACGTTGGAAATGATCTGGTTGATTCAGCCTGTCGATCGGCGCTGGGAGCACAGTGCGCTCTCAGCAGTTGTGGGCCGTCCTTAAAGCGGCAGTAACACTCCTTAATCTGTGTAATCCCCACAAAATCGTCCCTGAAAGCCATATTAATTTTCCGAATGGTGTCCACCTGGAGGTCTCTCACAGTTTCTGGAAAAAAATTGATGCAGCAAAGCTCCAAATCGTTCAGACATTTATTCACAATAAAAATCCGAGGAGAGGGGTGGACCACTGCTCACACAAAGCCTGCTCACAGGCGAATGACGCAACCGACAGGCGTGAAAAAACTCACGCATGCGCACGAAGGTTCAAGCTTGGCTGATGCAATCACACGTGATTCAAATCTATATGGTTTTTGCGAAAAATAAAAAGGTCAGATACTTTTTGGACAGACCTCGTATGTGTGTGTTAATGTTCAAAACTTCAGAAGTAGTGCATTATTTTAAAATTAAAAGATATGTGTTATATTTTAACTTTGTAAAAATGACAGAGTTGAGATTAATGTAGATAAACTATTCAGATTAATTTGGTTTATAAATCAAAACCATAAGTCAAACCTGCTTTGCTTTTCATGACCTCTGCCACACGTCTGCGGCACTGTATGTTGAATGTAAATGACTTTTTTTCTGTAGCAGCCTGGCAGCCAGGCTCCTTCTGCTGGGGTAGGGTTGAGCTCAGCTCCTCACATCTGCCTGACTGCTGCAAAACAGGTAGCAGACAGAAACCAACATGTATGATTTCAGGGTTTACAAATGTTGTTGACCATTACTAAGGCCTGGTTCACACGGCAGGATAATTAGGCCGATATCGGACCCGATCTTCCCCTTCCGACAATCTTAAGGATGTCCTGACAATCATGATGATGTTAAAGATAATCTTATCAGATATTCCTGCTGTGTGTGGTGTGTTCAGAGCACTCTGATCTACTCGGAAGGGCGTCAGGAGTGCTCCGATCGCAAATCGGGGATATTCAACATTTTGGATTGTTTTGGCCCGATATTGGAGTGTGTGTTGTGTCCTCCAACCAAAACGAGCATGCAGCCTGCTGAATGTGACGTGCAGCCAATCAGAAAGCAAGGTGACAGACGCACGGAGCGGAAAATTTTGGAAAACTAAAGATAATTTTAAAATCCTGTCGTGTGAACCAGGCTTAACTATGCCAGCAAAAAATGTTAGCAGACGAAGTTAGCAGAACAAAATTGAGCGGAAGCTAATTGGTCCACTAATGGTTTTTGAAGTTAGCTGAAAAGCTAATCCACTAACAAAAAAGTTAGCTTCGCTAATTAGCGGTTAGCCGATTAGCAGAACTGTGCTCACCACTGTTTAGTGTGCACTGAGACCATATCAGTCAGTGCCAGTGGGCACCTGTGTGGAGTGTGAAGTCTGAGGTCATGGTACTCTGCTGGAAATGCTGGATTATTCCTAACAGCTAAGTGACCTCTCGATAAAATAAAGAGTTTAGATATGTTGATGTCACTTTTAGATACTGAAGATTTAGTGGCGCATGTGAGTGACAGGTGGTTGGAGAGCCGGCTGTGATAGTTTGGATGTCTGATAAACATTCCTCTTGAACAAATCCCTTTGGATATATCATGGGTAAAGCCCTCAGTGAACTCAGCAACTACTGGATGAATGACATGTACCAAAGATGGAAATGTCTTGGGATCCCCTCAGGTGGAGCTTGAAGACAGAACTGGTATGAGGGACATCTCAGTGACCCAACATAGGCTGGCCAGAATACACAGTGGAAAATGGATAGGCAAAAAAGCGGATTTAATGTGAACAAATTTTAATGTGACAATGGTAGATAATAAGGAAAAGCTATTACTTGCACAGACACACACACACACACACACACACACACACACACACAGGCAGGTCTATAAGTATTTGGACAGTGACAATTTTTGTAATTTTGTGGTAAATCTATCTGGAATAGGCAGTTCTTAAAAACTGAGTAACCATACAAAATGGAGACTAGTGCCACCAAGACAACCATGAGAACTGTGAAGGAGCCACAGCTTTCTGTGGCTGTAATTGGAGAAACTGTGTACATTACAAATTTTGTCTGTTTCATTTCCAGTTGTGCAGCTTCATGATCACTGATAGTCTCATGCCTATATTTGACCTTTTTTCTTGTATTAAAACGTTTCTTTGTTCCAATCGACCATTAACCAAGTTCTTGGTGAATAAACTCAGTGGACTATCCTCTTGCAACATGGCCACAGGTCAAAGTCAAGTCATAGGTTCTCATCTAAAATACATTAGCGACCATACCTCAGGAGCTTGATGACATACTGAAACAGTTTCTGCACAGACGTCTGCTCTCTTGGGCAAACAAATGTATCAGATTTCTGATGTCAGTGATGACATGAAGCCAAGTTGTATGTCAAAGAATGAACATCCAAACAAACACAATCCCACGCAACTTAGACTTCTCACACGTGTGCTTCACACACGTTACGTCATGATAATATTGATCTGATACTAGACTATTCATACAGAAGTATTCTTCATGTTTAATATCACATTAAACTGATCCAACTGCTGCATCATTATACACTCAACAAAAATATAAACGCAACACTTTTGGTTTTGCTCCCATTTTGTATGAGATGAACTCAAAGATCTAAAACTTTTTCCACATACACAATATCACCATTTCCCTCAAATATTGTTCACAAACCAGTCTAAATCTGTGATAGTGAGCACTTCTCCTTCGCTGAGATAATCCATCCCACCTCACAGGTGTACCATATCAAGATGCTGATTAGACACCATGATTAGTGCACAGGTGTGCCTTAGACTGCCCACAATAAAAGGCCACTCTGAAAGGTGCAGTTTTATCACACAGCACAATGCCACAGATGTCGCAAGATTTGAGGGAGCGTGCAATTGGCATGCTGACAGCAGGAATGTCAACCAGAGCTGTTGCTCGTGTATTGAATGTTCATTTCTCTACCATAAGCCGTCTCCAAAGGCGTTTCAGAGAATTTGGCAGTACATCCAACCAGCCTCACAACTGCAGACCACGTGTAACCACACCAGCCCAGGACCTCCACATCCAGCATGTTCACCTCCAAGATCATCTGAGACCAGCCACTCGGACAGCTGCTGAAACAATCGGTTTGCATAACCAAAGAATTTCTGCACAAACTGTCAAAAACCGTCTCAGGGAAGCTCATCTGCATGCTCGTCGTCCTCATCGGGGTCTCGACCTGACTCCAGTTCGTCGTCGTAACCGACTTGAGTGGGCAAATGCTCACATTTGCTGGCATTTGGCACGTTGGAGAGGTGTTCTCTTCACAGATTAATCCTGGTTCACACTGTCCAGGGCAGATGGCAGACAGCGTGTGTGGCGTCGTGTGGGTGAGCGGTTTTCTGATGTCAGTGTTGTGGATAGAGTGGCCCATGGTGGCGGTGGGGTTATGGTTACGGCAGGCGTCTGTTATGGACGAAGAACACAGGTGCATTTTATTGATGGCATTTTGAATGATACCGTGACGAGATCCTGAGGCCCATTGTTGTGCCAACATCCAAGAACATCACCTCATGTTGCAGCAGGATAATGCACGGCCCCATGTTGCAAGGATCTGTACACAATTCTTGGAAGCTGAAAATGTCCCAGTTCTTGCATGGCCGGCATACTCACCGGACATGTCACCCATTGAGCATGTTTGAGATGCTCTGGACCGGCGTATACAACAGCGTGTACCAGTTCCTGCCAATATCCAGCAACTTCGCACAGCCATTGAAGAGGAGTGGACCAACATTCCACAGGCCACAATTGACAACCTGATCAACTCTATGCGAAGGAGATGTGTTGCACTGCATAAGGCAAATGGTGGTCACACCAGATACTGACTGGTATCCCCCCCCCCAATAAAACAACACTGCACCTTTCAGAGTGGCCTTTTATTGTGGACAGTCTAAGGCACACCTGTGCACTAATCATGGTGTCTAATCAGCGTCTTGGTATGGCACACCTGTGAGGTGGGATGGATTATCTCAGCAAAGGAGAAGTGCTCACTATCACAGATTTAGACTGGTTTGTGAACAATATTTGAGGGAAATGGTGATAGTGTATGTGGAAAATTTTTAGATCTTTGAGTTCATCTCATACAAAATGGGAGCAAAACCAAAAGTGTTGCGTTTATATTTTTGTTGAGTGTAGCTGGTGGTGGTGAGGGACGGCAATCACCTGAATGCCTTGCTAGCAGTAGAATGTGTTACCTTGAAGTCAGCTTTAGCACCAGATTGCAGGTCTGACTCAATGTTTCCAGGGTCCAGGTAGGCTATGCTCATCAGAAACCCTGGGCCAGTGAAGGCCCACAGCTTAAGGAAACTGAATCCCATCTACAGGAGGGGGAGGCAGGAAAACACTCATCATATACTGTGCTACATGATCATATGACCAAGTTTTTATTAGAAAATCTATTAACAGCCACAAAAAAATTAACCCAAATTACATCACAAAATGCATCAGAATATTGGTTTCACAACACAATATTTTCACACAATGTACACTGAAAAAACAGCCAACTTAATACTTTGTTTCAGCTGGTAACACCTAAATTAATTAAGTTCTATGAAATTAAGTTAGTAACTTACTAACTTAACACTTAATTCTTAATTTTTCAAAGACCTTAATTCAATCAAGTGTTGCCACCTGAAACAATTCAGTTAAGATGTTTCAACAATTGTCTTTTTTCGGTGTATAAAATACTTAAAATGTAAGGACCAAAGAAATGAAAGGCATCAGAGCGCTGATACAAATTGCACATTGTGAAGACACATGAGTTCCTTTTATGACTTCCTTGTCATTTCATCATGACACCACTAATACCAATCAATCACAAATATTTTGTTGATCAAAATAAACTAGATCATCTTTCTAACCCTACTGGTCGTGTAGACTAAAACTGAGCATCAAGATTTCTGGACGTGTCAATGTTTTGACTTTCTGCATCAGACTTGATTTATTCAGAAAACCAAAATTTCAGTGTCATACTGAGTTCGGTGCATATACAACACTGTGCAAAATATTTTGGCCTCATTTTTAAATAATGAATAAAATAATAAACACACACGCACATACATACACACACGCATATAAGTGCTAAGCATTAAAGACAAAAGATGTGATGTGATTACCCATTATCTTTAAAAAGGATTTATTTTCAGTAAACTATCCCAATGTTTTACAACAACACTATATGGATCAATTAATTATTCACTGTTTGTAGTCCAGGTGGAATCATACATTGGGCTGAAAACTTACAACATAATCAAGTTTTTCTTAATCTCAAAAGACGTATTCTTTTATTTTAATATCCTACGTTAATCCATCCTCCCATCAGTCACCGGGCGAGAGCTGGGGTACACCCTGAACAAGGTGCCAATCTGACACAGGGCCGACACATGTAGACAGACACATTCACACACAGCTACGGTCAATATAAAGTCACCAGTTCACCTAACCTGCATGCGTTTATGGAGGAAGCTGGGGCACTCAGAGGGAACCAATGTGAACATGGGCAGAACATGCAAACTCCACACAGAAAGGACCAGGACAGAAGCGAACTCGAGACCTTCTCACTGTGAGGCAACAGTGCTCACCACTAACCACCAAGCCACTGTGTTGTGCAGTAATATTAATATACTGTACACATAAAAAGATAGATTTCTCTGTAACATTTGATTTCTTTTACAATCAACATTTGGAGGCTGCACAATGGCTTAATGGTTACTACTTTGCCTCACAGCAAGAAGGTTGTGGGATCGCTTCCCACTTGGTCCTTTCTGTGTGGAGTTTGCATGTCCTCCCCACGTTCACATGGGTTCCCTCTGGGGGCTCTGGCTCCCTCTACAAGGACATGCAGGTTAGATGAACTGGTGGCTTTATATTGACCACAGTGGTGTGTGTGTGTGTGTTTGTCTGTCTATGTGCAGCCCTGCGATAGACTGGGATCCTGTCCAGGGTACACTCTGCCTCACACCCTATGACTGCTGTGATAGGCTCCAGTCCCCCCTGACCCTTGATTGTTCTAAGTGGGTGTATAAAATGAGTGAATCAACATTTGGAAATTCCAATTTATTTATTTATTTATTCATTTTGTTGTTGTTGTTTTACTGACATGGTAATGAGAAAAACAAACGGGTTTGCACAGTACTACTACAAACATGGCAGTCATACTTTCAAACAATACCTTACTGTTGTCCTCTGGAACAGGAACTTTTTCATCAAAGTAAGTATTTCAAACCGGTTCCTTCTGTTGTTGCTGGAAAACTGAGGGTGTGTGGGTGTGTGTGGTCTGGATCACAGCTCCCTCTGCAGACACATCTGCCCCTGAAAGATGAAGCAGACAAGTGTGCTCACAGTGACGAGAGACTACAAAAACTAGAAGATTACATCTAATCTCACAGTGGTAATTAGTAGGATCACAAAACAATCCACAGTCCCTGGGAATTACACAAGAAAGCAGCAAAATACACATAACAACTTCATACTGTTGATCTAAGAAAATCTACAACCCCAATTCCAGTGAAGTTGGGACATTGTGTAAAATGTAAATAAAAACAGAATACAATGATTTGCAAATCCTCTTCAACCTATATTCAATTGAATACACCACAAAGACAAGATATTTAATGTTCAAACTGATAAACTTTATTGTTTTTGTGCAAATATTTGCTCATTTTCAAATGGATTCCTGCAACACATTGCAAAAAGCTGGGACAGTGGTATGTTTACCACTGTGTTACATCACTTTTCCTTCAAACAACACTCAATAAGTGTTTGGGAACTGAGGACATTGTTGAATTGTTCAATTCATAATTGTTGAAGCTTTGTAGGTGGAATTTTTTCCCATTCTTGCTTGATGTACGACTTCAGTTGTTCAACAGTCCAGGGTCTCCGTTGTCGTATTTTACACTTCATAATGCGCCACACATTTTCAATGGGCGACAGGTCTGGACTACAGGCAGGCCAGTCTTGTACCCGCACTCTTTTATTACGAAGCCACACTGTTGTAACACGTGCAGAATGTGGCTTGGCATTGTCTGGTAGCATGTGTTGCTCCAAAACCTGGATGTACGAGGGTAGGCTGAAAAGTTCTAAGGCTGACTATGATGCAGTTGTCGAATTGAACAAATTCAGGGTTATTTGTCTACATAGTCTCCCTGAAACTCCACACACTTCTTCCAGCGGTGCTTGAGTGTTTCAATTCCCTTGGCATAGAAGCTTTCATCTTGAGAGTCAAAATAGTCCTCAACGGCAGCCATCACCTCATCATTGCTCCGATAGTGCTTCCCAGCTAAGTTTTTTTTCAGGTTTGGGAACAGATGAAAGTCCGAGGGTGCCAAGTCAGGGGAGAATGGTGGGTGATCTACCAGTTCGAATCCACACTCATGGATAGTGGCCATGGCCACAGTTGACTTGTGAGCTGGGGCATTGTCTTGATGGAACAGCACCCCTTTCGTCAGCTTTCCTGGTCGCTTCTTTTTGATAGCCTCATGCAACTGTCTCAGTAGGTTAGAATAGTACTGTCCGTTTATGGTTTGTCCCTTTTCAAGATAGTCCACGAACACAATGCCCTTGGCATCCCAGAAAACTGAAACCATGACCTTCCCCGCAGACGAAACGACCTTGGCCTTCTTTGGAGGTGGTGACCTTGGGTGTTTCCACTGCATTGATTGTTTTTTTATCTCTGGTTCAAAGTGGTGAACCCAACACTCATCCTGGGTAAGAAAACGTTCCATGTAATTGGCTGGATCCTCTTCAAATTGTGCCAAGTTTGCCTTCGACATGACTAGCCTGGTGCCTTTCTGATCAGGCGTCAGAAGACGTGGCACCCACCGAGCTGACACCTTTGACATTCGAAGTTCTTCATGCAGAATGTGTTCAATTCTCACACGGGATATTCCCACAGCATCTGCTAGCTGATTAATCGATGATCGTCTGTCGTCCATCACCATTTCATGAACAAGGTCAATGTTTTTCTGGGTTGTGGCTGTTGCAGGCCGCCCAGACCTTGGGTCGTCTTCAAGGTTCTCTCTGCCCCTCTTAAATTCAGCTGCCCACTTCTGCACTGTAGATATGGAGGGAGCCTTCATCCCCTAATGTAGCAACCATATCCGCATGAATGTCCTTGGGCTTTAACCCCTTCTTATGCAGGTACTTAATCACATCGCGATGCCAGATTTTGTCCATTTTTGCCGTTTCCCTCTACCACGAACATTCAAACTTGGCTATGAACCACAAACTACCTCACAACCTGGAATAAAATAACACAGTTAGTCATCAGAAGAGTTGAACTCAATGCATGCCAAGTTTTATTGAAATGGCATTTCGCCTTCTTGGTGAGCCTTAGAACTTTTCAGCCTACCCTCGTACCTTTCAGCATTGACAGTGCCATCACAGATGTGTAAGCTGCCCATGCCATGGGCACTAACACACCCCCATACCATCAACGTTTGTTATGTTTTCTTTTGGAATGATTTTTGGTTGTGTGGTTGGAACTGAATGAAATAAAATGAATGAAATGAAATGAAATGAAATCTGAACTTTGCACTGGTAACATTCTGGATGGTCTTTTTCCTCTTTTGTCCAGATAACACAACGCCCATGATTTCCAAAAACAATTTGAAATGTCGACTCATCAGACCACAGCACACTTTTCCACTTTATGTCTGTTCATTTAAAATGAGCTCAGGCCCAGAGAAGGCGGCGGCGTTTCTGGATGTTGTTGATGTATGGCTTTCACTTTGCATGGTAGAGTTTTAACTTGCACTCGCAGATGTAACGACGAACTGTGTTAACTGACAACGGTTTTCTGAAGTGTTCCTGAGCCCACGCGGTAAGATCCTTTACACAATGATGTCAGTTTTTAAAGCAGTGCCGCTTGAGGGATTGAAGGTCACGGGCATTCAATGTTAGTTTTCGGCCTTGCTGCTTACTTGTAGAAAGTTCTCCAGATTCTCTGAATCTTCTGATTATATTATGCACTGTAGATGATGGAATCCCTAAATTCCTTGCAATTGAACATTGAGAAACACTGTTCTTAAACTGTTGGAATTTTTTTTTCATACAGTTGTTCACAAAGTGGTGATCCCCACCCCATCTTTGCTTGTGAACGGCTAAGACTTTTGGGGACACTCCTTTTATACCCAATCATGACACTCACAATTAGTGTCCTCAGTTCCCAAACACTTATTGAGTGTTGTTAGAAGGAAAGGTGATGTAACACAGTGGTAAACATACCACTGTCCCAGCTTTTTTGAAACGTGTTGCAGGCATCCATTTCAAAATGAGCAAATATTTGCACAAAACAATAAAGTTCATAACTTTGAACATTAAATATCTTGTTTTTGTGGTATATTATATACAATTATAGACTTTTGATGAGGTGTACCCATGATTATCCTGACCAGGTCTGCATAATCATTGTTGTGTGGGCCGCTGAAGAGGAGGTACTGCTGGCCCACCACCACCAGAGGGCGCCCTGCCTGGAGTGCGGGCTCCAGGCACCAGAGGGCGCCGCCGCCTCACGTGAGCAGCTACGATGACAGCTGTCACCCATCACCTGAGACAGCTGACGGCAATCATCTGTGGGGTATATCAGCAGGACGGCACCTCCACCTCATTGCCGAGATATCGTTTCTACCTACGAGGTAACGTATCAAAGCTGACAGAGTGTATCCTTTTGGATTAGTGTATAGCTTGTGGATTACTGTTCCAACGAGAGGTGGAGGTAACTTCCCTGCTGTTCGGAGTCTTGGGTGCAAACGCGCCCCCATCTAACTGTTCTTTGTTCCTCGCCAGCAGTACCAGGTCCGACACGCGGAGGCAGTGGCCACCTGGGAGTTCGGGACTTGGCGGCTCCAGTATTTCCGGGGTCCTGTGGCGGAGGAAGCCGTGTGGTTCGGGTCTTACCTTGGAGAGGCGTCTCCTATCTTCGAGCCTGCCCACACGACACTTTTGTGAATTGACTGTTGTCCATTTCGTGATTGGTTGTATTCGTTGTGCACATTCACAACAGTAAAGCCTTGTTATTTGACTTTCTCCATTGTCCGTTCATTTGCACCCCCTGTTGTGGGTCCGTGTACTGACACTTTCCCAACAGGATATCTCGGCCAACGTCATGGATCCCGAGGGGCGTCAACCGGCTGTTGAACGGCCAATGGAAGAACAGGACGCGCAGGCGTCCGCGGGAGGGGTAATCGGTGAGTTGCAGCGGATCCTCACCGCTTTCACGACTCGGTTGGATTTCATGACCGAGCAGAACGTCCTCCTGAACCGCAGGGTGGAGGCTCTCGCTGCTTCTCTCCCTCCCGTAGATCCTGTGCGTAACGTTGACGTTCCACTGGTTGTTCAACGACCTCTCCCTCCTTCCCCGGAAGCATACATAAGCCCTCCAGAGCCGTACGGAGGCTGTGTGGAGACGTGCGCGGATTTTCTGATGCAGTGTTCGCTCGTCTTCGCACAGCGTCCCGTTATGTACGCGACCGATGCTAGTAAAGTAGCTTATGTCATAAACCTGCTTCGCAGTGAGGCACGCGCTTGGGCTACAGCGCTCTGGGAGCAGAATTCACGGCTCCTTCTGACATACGATGGGTTTGTGAGGGGGCTCAGAACCGTGTTCGATCACCCTAATAGGGGCGAGACCGCTTCAACCGTGCTACTGTCAATGAGACAGGGGCGCCGGAGCGCAGCTGTTTATGCAGTCGACTTCCGCATCGCGGCTGCGAGATCCGGCTGGAATAACGCTGCCCTCCGCGCCGCCTTTGTAAACGGACTGTCTTTGGTTCTCAAGGAGCAGCTGGTGGCTAAGGACGAACCGCGGGATTTAGACGGGCTTATCGATCTTGTCATACGGTTGGACAACCGGTTAGAAGAACGTCGGCGGGAACGAGACGAAGGGCGTGGCCGGGCACGCGCCGTCCCTCTCCCTTCCGGTTCCGACCGCGCTCCGCCTTCCCCACGCTCCACGGCCCCTGCGCTCCGTGGGGCCACAGCTCCCCCTACTGACGAAGCTATGGACACGAGTAGGGCAACATTTAGGGCACCAGCTGCACAGAGGAGACGGGCCCATGGAGCTTTTTTTTTCTTCTTTAATATTTATTTCATTCATTTAAAAGAAAAACAGAAAAGCAAAAAACAAAAGCACCACAATACCAGAATGAAAAGGAGCAGAAAGAAGAACAAGTCTTATGATTTCTGCCCCTTTTAACAATACAATCTTTCAATATACAGCATCATAGTCAACATTATTTAACAGATTGCATTTCTTTAACTTGTCACATACCACTGACCCATTTCATAATTATGACCATTAATTAATAGATTACATCACTGACAGGTTACATTTAAACTTAAGACACTCCAAACATTATTAACAGTTTACTTTTTTTTTTTTTGACTTTCTTGCAGCCCACTGACTTACTTCATAGTTTCATACTTACTTAATACATCTAATTTAATATGTTTTTTAAATAATTTAAGCGACCTTAATTCTTTAATTTCTTTATTAAGATTGTTCCATAATTTGACACCATTTACTGCAATACTCCTTTCCTTTACTTTGGTTCTAAATCTTTTTTTAAAGACTTCTATTCCTTTCAATTTATAACTACTTACTCTTTTTTCAAACATATTTTGAATGTTTGTTGGTAAAGTATTTTTATTAACTTGGTACATCATTTGTAATATTTTCAAATCAACTAAATCATGAAATTTAAGTACCCTATACTTAATAAACAATGGATTAGATGAATCTCTAAAACCACTGTTACTAATCACTTTTAAAGCTCTTTTCTGCAAAATAAATAAAGGTTGTATATAGGTTGTATATGTTGATCCCCAGATTTCTACACAGTAAGTTAAATATGGGACAATCAATGAATTGTACAATGTTAATAAACCATAACTATTTAATTAATATTTTACTTTATGCAAAACAGCAATGGCTTTCGCTATTTTTCCTTTTATGTAATTTATGTGTGACTTCCATGTAAGATCTTCATCAATCATGACTCCTAAAAATTTCATTTCTTTTACCCTTTGTATATCCATTCCATCTATTTGTAATGACACATTATTTTCTTTCGCTCTATCATTAAACAATATGAAATTTGTCTTATTAATATTTAGTGACAATCTGTTTATATCAAACCAATGTTTAACTTTTTCCAACTCTGTATTTATCACTTGTGCTACTTCCTGTATATCTGATCCAGAGTAAAACAGCGTTGTATCATCAGCAAATAAAATGCTGCCAAGCACATTGGATACATTCACAAAATCATTGATATACAAAATAAACAGTTTGGGTCCAAGTACCGATCCTTGTGGTACTCCATAAATAATGTTACACAATTCTGATTTGGTATTATTTATCTGAACAAACTGTTTTCTATTTTCTAAGTAGCTTTTTACCCACTGATGTGCAACACCTCTTATTCCATATTGTTGTAACTTGTGGAGCAATCTTGAGTGGTCTATAACATCAAAAGCCTTTTTCAGGTCAATAAAAATACTTACAAAATAATCCTTATTATCTATTGTTGTTGATATTTTCTCTATTAGTTCCATAATTGCCATAGCTGTCGAATGTTTTGTTCTGAATCCATACTGAGCATTATTTAAAATATGATGTTTCTCAATAAATTTATCCAATCTTGTTACAAAAACTTTTTCCATAATTTTAGAAAACTGTGGAAGCAATGATACTGGCCTGTAATTAGGAAAAATTATGTTTGTCTCCATTTTTATATAATGGGACTACCTTAGCAATTTTCATTTCATCTGGAAAAACCCCAGTTGACAGAGACAGATTACAAATATAAGTAAATGGTTCAATAACAATTTCTATTATACTTTTTACAGTCATCATGTCTAAATCTTCATGGTCAGTTGATCTTTTGCTTACAAAAGCTTGTTTTGTTTGTGGTGCACTAGAGCACCATGTGAGAGACTGCCCCGAGCGGTTACAACACCAACGCCCGCCCCTAGAGACTGGGCTAGGGGTGGGCCGAGACATTCACGTGGGACACACCCACATTGCTACACGACTCCCAGTCATGATCCTGTATGAGGATTTAACCCTGAAGGCCCCAGCACTGGTGGACACAGGCTCTGAGGGGAATCTGTTGGACTGCAGATGGGCCAGGGAGATAGGGCTCCCTCTGGTGGCGCTTACCTCGCCTGTGCAGGTTCGAGCGCTAGATGGCTCCCTGCTCCCTCCGATCACACATAAGACACCACCTGTAACGCTGGTGGTGTCAGGTAACCACCGGGAGGTGATCGAGTTTTTTGTGACTCAGGCCACTTCCCGTGTGGTTTTAGGCTTTCCCTGGATGTTGAAGCACAATCCCCGGATTGATTGGCCGTCCGGGGTAGTGGTTCAGTGGAGCGAGACCTGCCATCGGGTGTGTCTAGGTTCCTCGGTTCCTCCCGGCTCCCAAGCTAAGGAGGAGGTCAGAGTCCCGCCCAATCTGGGGACGGTGCCAGTGGAGTACCACGACCTTGTCGACGTGTTCAGCAAGGATCTGGCGCTCACACTCCCCCCCCACCGTCCGTACGATTGTGCCATCGATTTGGTTCCAGGCAGTGGGTTCCCGTCCAGTAGACTGTACAACCTCTCACGGCCTGAGCGCGAATCAATGGAGACCTACATCCGGGACTCGTTAGCTGCCGGGTTGATCCGAAATTCCACCTCCCCGATGGGCGCAGGTTTCTTTTTCGTGGGTAAAAAAGATGGCGGACTTCGTCCATGCATCGATTATAGGGGGCTGAACGAAATCACGGTTCGCAACCGATACCCGTTACCCCTGTTGGATTCGGTGTTCACGCCCCTGCATGGAGCCAAGATTTTTACCAAGCTTGATCTTAGAAACGCGTATCATCTGGTTCGGATCCGGAAGGGAGACGAGTGGAAGACGGCATTCAACACCCCCTTAGGTCACTTTGAGTACCTGGTCATGCCGTTCGGCCTCACAAACGCCCCCGCGACGTTCCAAGCCTTGGTTAACGACGTATTGCGGGACTTCCTGCTCATCTTTTCTCCGGATCCTGAGACTCATGTCCGGCATGTACGTCAGGTCCTGCAGCGGTTATTGGAGAACCGGCTGTTTGTTAAGGGCGAGAAGTGTGAGTTTCACCGCACCTCTTTGTCCTTCCTGGGGTTCATCATCTCCCCCAACTCTGTCGCACCTGATCCGGCCAAGGTTGCTGCGGTGAGAGACTGGCCCCAACCCACAAGCCGTAGGAAGCTGCAACAGTTCCTCGGCTTTGCGAATTTCTACAGGAGGTTCATTAAAGGCTACAGTCAGGTTGTTAGCCCCCTGACAGCCCTGACCTCACCAAAAGTCCCCTTCACCTGGTCGGATCGTTGCGAGGCCGCGTTCAAGGAGTTGAAACAGCGTTTCTCGTCTGCACCCGTTCTGGTACAGCCCGATCCTAGTCGCCAGTTAGTGGTTGAAGTGGACGCCTCGGACTCAGGGATAGGAGCTGTGCTGTCCCAGAGTGGGAAGACCGATAAGGTCCTTCATCCGTGTGCCTATTTTTCCCGCAGGTTGACCCCGGCTGAACGGAACTATGACGTCGGCAACCGAGAACTCCTTGCGGTGAAAGAGGCTCTTGAAGAGTGGAGACACCTGTTGGAGGGGACGTCCGTGCCATTCACGGTTTTCACTGACCACCGGAACCTGGAGTATATCAGGACCGCCAAGCGGCTGAATCCCAGGCAAGCCCGCTGGTCACTGTTCTTCGGCCGTTTTGACTTCCGCATCACCTACCGGCCCGGGACCAAGAACCAGAAATCGGATGCCTTGTCCCGGGTACACGAAGACGAGGTCAAAGCGGAGTTGTCGGATCCACCAGAACCTATCATCCCGGAGTCCACTATCGTGGCCACCCTCACCTGGGACGTAGAGAGAATCGTCCGGGAGGCCCTGGCACGAAGCCCGGACCCCGGGACTGGACCAAAGAACAGACTTTACGTCCCACCAGAGGCAAGAGCTGCAGTCCTGGACTTCTGTCACGGCTCTAAGCTCTCCTGTCATCCAGGGGTGCGAAGAACCGTGGCAGTTGTCCGGCAGCGCTTCTGGTGGGCGTCCCTGGAGGCCGACGTCCGGGACTATGTCCAGGCCTGTACCACCTGCGCCAGGGGCAAGGCTGACCATTGCAAGGCTCCGGGACTGCTACAGCTGCTGCCCGTGCCTCATCGCCCCTGGTCCCACATCGGCCTGGATTTTGTCACGGGCCTCCCGCCGTGTAGGGAAACACCGTGATCCTCACGATAGTGGACCGATTCTCCAAGGCGGCCCACTTCGTGGCCCTCCTGAAGCTCCCAACGGCCCAGGAGACAGCGGACCTCCTGGTCCACCATGTCGTCCGCCTGCATGGGATACCATCAGACATCGTCTCCGATCGCGGTCCCCAGTTCTCCTCGCATGTCTGGAGGAGCTTCTGCCGGGAACTGGGGGCCACGGTCAGTCTCTCGTCCGGGTATCACCCCCAGACCAACGGGCAAGCAGAGCGGGCCAATCAAGAAATGGAGCAAACACTGCGTTGTGTGACAGCCGCGCACCCGGCGGCCTGGAGTACTCATCTGGCCTGGATCGAGTACGCCCACAACAGTCAAGTGTCAGCAGCCACCGGCCTCTCCCCCTTTGAGGTGTGTTTGGGGTATCAGCCCCCATTGTTCCCGGTGGTTGAGGGAGAGGTCGGTGTGCCCTCGGTCCAGGCCCACCTGCGGAAGTGCCGTCGGGTGTGGCGTGCCGCCCGTTCTGCTTTGTTGAAGGCCCGGATGAGGGCGAAGACCCATGCAGACCGGCGGCGGACCCCGGCCCCTACGTATCGTCCCGGGCAGGAAGTGTGGTTGTCCACGAAGGACATCCAGGTGGCCTCCCCAAAACTGCAGGACAGATACATAGGACCGTTTAAAATTCTCAAGGTCATCAATCCCGCCGCAGTGAGGCTTCGGCTTCCAGCCTCACTGCGGATCCATCCGGTATTTCATGTGTCAAAGCTCAAGCCCCGTCACACCTCGCCCCTCTGTACACCCGGTCCGGCACCACCTCCTGCCCGGATCATCGATGGCGAGCCGGCTTGGACAGTGCGCCGGTTGTTGGACGTCCGACGGATGGGCTGGGGCTTTCAATATCTGGTGGACTGGGAGGGGTACGGTCCCGAAGAACGCTCCTGGGTGAAGAAGAGCTTCATCCTGGACCCGGCCCTCCTGGCTGACTTCTACCGTCGCCACCCGGACAAGCCCGGTCGGGCGCCAGGAGGCGCCCGTTGAGGGGGGGGTCCTGTTGTGTGGGCCGCTGAAGAGGAGGTACTGCTGGCCCACCACCACCAGAGGGCGCCCTGCCTGGAGTGCGGGCTCCAGGCACCAGAGGGCGCCGCCGCCTCACGTGAGCAGCTACGATGACAGCTGTCACCCATCACCTGAGACAGCTGACGGCAATCATCTGTGGGGTATATCAGCAGGACGGCACCTCCACCTCATTGCCGAGATATCGTTTCTACCTACGAGGTAACGTATCAAAGCTGACAGAGTGTATCCTTTTGGATTAGTGTATAGCTTGTGGATTACTGTTCCAACGAGAGGTGGAGGTAACTTCCCTGCTGTTCGGAGTCTTGGGTGCAAACGCGCCCCCATCTAACTGTTCTTTGTTCCTCGCCAGCAGTACCAGGTCCGACACGCGGAGGCAGTGGCCACCTGGGAGTTCGGGACTTGGCGGCTCCAGTATTTCCGGGGTCCTGTGGCGGAGGAAGCCGTGTGGTTCGGGTCTTACCTTGGAGAGGCGTCTTCTATCTTCGAGCCTGCCCACACAACACTTTTGTGAATTGACTGTTGTCCATTTCGTGATTGGTTGTATTCGTTGTGCACGTTCACAACAGTAAAGCCTTGTTATTTGACTTTCTCCATTGTCCGTTCATTTCAAGCATCCGTCTGTCATAAGTTTCAAAGTTGGGCGCATGTCCCTTTTCAGTGACGTACTTGTGAAACAGGTTGGCTGCTCACTGTGTATTTCTGTGGGTGTTCTTCGCATCTTTTTCATGTAAAATTTGTTTTAAGTCAGCTAACAGACGCAAACCTATCTTCTGCCATCCTGTCAACAAACTGACAGCCAAAGTAGGCGTTGTACTGTTATCTGATTGGTCTTTATCGATAGAAGGTGTCGCTCGATTAGCTAGCACTACGCTGCACGCGAGGTGTACTCGGCTCCACCAGTGGTCAACTTGGCATGTGGTACAGCTCAGAAATGTCGAATGGACCAATCAGAAGTTGGCAAAATCCCATATCATATAATAAAATTGAATATAGGTTGAAGAGGATTTGCAAATCGTATTCTGTTTCTCTTTCACACAACGACCCAACTTCACTGGAACTGGGGTTGTACTTTCTGTGGAGTCTACACAAACATTCCTTTGCAGGTCTCTCTCTCTCACGCACACACACACACACACGCAGGCAGGCAGCGAAGTCTCTGAAGGCTTCAGAACGTTCATTAAACTTTACCTTAACATGACCTGCTTAAATTGCAGAACACTGTGGCTATTCTTACACACTGCCGAACTTGGTTTCAAATGAAGTGTAATCATTCAGTGTATGACAGCACTGTAATTAATACATACACACATATGTGGGGATCCATGGGCTCTAGATTTGGTAGTGTTTGTAAAATAGGTAGGTGACATTTTTCAAGTGTGGCAATAAATTGTGCAAAGTTTCTATAATGAGTTGGAATGGAGTGTGAGTCCAGAATGTTTTTAGAACCTTAGACCTCAATGGTTTTTTGAAGAAGAATTCAAACTTTTTATTTCCTATTAATTACACAATTTTAAATGTTAATTTTCTGTCTTAATGTATTTATAAATTGTTTAGGGTCTTGTTATCATATATGGGTGATTCTTTAACTATGGCACTATTGGCCTTGTAAATGTAATTTCCACCACACCATTGCCTTACAATATAAAGCGCCTTGGGGCAACTGTTTGTTGTGATTTGGCGCTATATACATGTGCTCTGATGTCACTGTTTATCTCCATAGAAACTACCCAAACAATCTTTCATACAAACTGTTTAGGGACATTACAGTGTTGTGGTGGAAATTACGGCAATAGTGTGGGACAACTACATTTTGTTTAAAAAAAAAAATCACAACAGTTGTATGACATTGAATACCCCAATTATGTTTTGATTATTTTACTGATATTTTATTCTGAGATATTTTAAAACATTAGAAAAAACGTTTCTTTACCATTCATTTTTATCATTGAAGATCAAAAGTCTGGGTGTGGGACAAGCACAAAACGGCAATATTTGCATATAATGATGCTGACAAAAGGTGAAAAAGTCATCATAGACTACTAGAATAAATTTCTTAACACACTTTCATTGTAAAGATAACTATAAAAGTGTGAAATTTCCCCTTTTTTCTGTTTTTCATACAATATGATCAAAGGACATAATAAGTGCCCGTAGTCTAAGAATCACCCATACACACACCACTGTTATTATTATTATCATTATTATTTATTTTTACTTCTATTTTGTCATTTGATTTTTAAATGACCACAATGGAAATAAGTTTTCACTTTCTTGTGTCATCCATGTATTTTTAATGTATTTCCAATTATATTAGGTACTTGCATTGATCTTACTAAATAAAATCATGCATGCACGTACACATGCTTTTAATATATAGATGATTTACCACCCCCTGCTGGACTGGCGTGTGAGGCCAGAATGTAAATATCAATGTCCGTTGTTTAGTGTTGTTAGCTCATATATATAGCTTCTCTAAAAATATTAGTCCTATCAATGTTCAGTTTTGGTGGCATTCATCCTTGACCCAAAATAAAAAAGCATACCAAACTGCAAATGTCAGGTTTCCAGTTTGTACGTGATCAAAATTGCACACACACACGCATGCATGACTTCTTGCCTTTTCTGCAAACTGCTGTAAGCAGACTAGAATAGAGCCTTTATTGCCATTGCACATACATACACACAACCAAACTTGTCCTATGCATTTAACCCATCCTAATTACAGTTAGACACAATCTAACCACTAGGAGCAGTGGGCAGCCACAGTCCAGCGCCCGGGGACCAGCTCCAGGTGTAGACACTGCCTTGGCAGAGAAAGGAGAAGACCCTAAATAAGCATGTTTTTGATTTGACAGAGACAGTGGCGAAAGGCATTAAAAGCAATACACATTTCAGAAAAGGAGAAACACCAGTGCAACACAGAAGTCTGTGCAAAAAGTGTATTAAGTCCCTGCAGAGTCTAGGTGCTGCAGGATGTAATGCAGTCCCATGTTGACTGCATGCTCAACTCACCTGTTTGCCTGGTAGGCAAACTGCAGGGGGTCCAGCAGAGGTCCTGTGATGTCCTTTTTTTTATTTTTATTTTTTTATTAATATTTATTTCATTCATTTAAAAGAAAAACAGAAAAGCAAAAAACAAAAGCACCACAATACCAGAATGAAAAGGAGCAGAAAGAAGAACAAGTCTTATGATTTCTGCCCCTTTTAACAATACAATCTTTCAATATACAGCATCATAGTCAACATTATTTAACAGATTGCATTTCTTTAACTTGTCACATACCACTGACCCATTTCATAATTATGACCATTAATTAATAGATTACATCACTGACAGGTTACATTTAAACTTAAGACACTCCAAACATTATTAATAGTTTACTTTTTTTTTTTTTTTTTGACTTTCTTGCAGCCCACTGACTTACTTCATAGTTTCATACTTACTTAATACATCTAATTTAATATGTTTTTTAAATAATTTAAGCGACCTTAATTCTTTAATTTCTTTATTAAGATTGTTCCATAATTTGACACCATTTACTGCAATACTCCTTTCCTTTACTTTGGTTCTAAATCTTGTTTTTTTAAAGACTTCTATTCCTTTCAATTTATAACTACTTACTCGTTTTTCAAACATATTTTGAATGTTTGTTGGTAAAGTACTTTTATTAACTTGGTACATCGTTTGTAATATTTTCAAATCAACTAAATCATGAAATTTAAGTACCCTATACTTAATAAACTGTTGTGTGGGCCGCTGAAGAGGAGGTACTGCTGGCCCACCACCACCAGAGGGCGCCCTGCCTGGAGTGCGGGCTCCAGGCACCAGAGGGCGCTACCGCATCATGGGAGTAATCTGGGTGACAGCTGTCACCCATCACCAAACACAGCTGTTTCTACTCAGCACCGAGGTATATCAGGAGGACGGCGTCTCCACCTCAGTGCCGAGATATCGCCTAAGACCAAGGTAACATTCTCTGCAGCATATTCTGTGATTGATAAACTTGTTAAACCTTTCAGGACTGGTGACTACTGAGACCCTCCTTCTTTGGATAAGTACTCACCTTCCTGCTGAACTTTGCCAAGAGGTGGAGGCGGCTTCTCTCCTCTCTGTACTGGGTGCGTTCATCCACTCCTGTGTGTTCTTGCTCTCTCCTGCCAGCAGTACCGGATCCGACGAGCGGAGGCAGTGGCCACCTGGGAATTCGGGACTTGGCGGTTCCAGTATTTCCGGGGTTCGGTGGCAGTGGAGATCTGGGTGGTTCCGGTTCGACTGAGACGGACGTCTCCTATCTTCGAGCCTGCCCACACGACACCAGCGGATTCGACCCTAAACATTGTGTTTGTTATACTACTCGTGCTTGTTTCAGTAGTAAATCTTGTTTTTTACTTCCTCCATTGTCCATTCATTGCGCCCCCTGTTGTGGGTCCGTGTTCCTACACTTTCACAACAGGATATCTCGGCCAGCGTCATGGATCCCGAGGGGCGTCAACCGGCTGTTGAACGGCCAATGGCAGACCAAGGCGCGGCGGAGGCTTCGGGAGGGGTAATCGGTGAGTTGCAGCGGATCCTCACCGCTTTCACCTCTCGGATCGATTTAATGACCGAGCAGCACGTTCTCCTAAACCGCAGGGTGGAGGCTCTCGCCGCACAAGTGGAGGCACGCCCTTCGGGCGCCGCTGCGGCTCTCCCTCCCGAGGACCCTGCGCGTGAAAGTGACGTTCCACTGGTCGTTCAACGGTCCCTCCCTCCGTCCCCAGAAGCATACATAAGCCCTCCAGAACCGTACGGAGGCTGTGTGGAGACGTGCGCGGACTTTCTTATGCAGTGTTCGCTCGTCTTCGCTCAGCGTCCCGTGATGTACGCGACTGACGCTAGCAGAGTAGCTTATGTGATAATTCTGCTTCGTGGGGAGGCACGCGCTTGGGCTACAGCGCTCTGGGAGCAGAACTCACGGCTCCTTCATACTTACGATGGGTTTGTACGGGAGCTCAGAACGGTGTTCGATCATCCCAACAGAGGAGAGTCCGCTTCAACCGCACTACTGTCCATTCGACAGGGACGCCGGAGCGCAGCTGCCTATGCAGTCGCCTTCCGCATCGCGGCGGCGAGATCCGGCTGGAATAGCACTGCCCTCCGCGCTGCCTTTGTAAACGGACTGTCACTGGTCCTAAAAGAGCACCTGGTGGCTAAGGACGAACCGCGGGATTTAGATGGGCTTATCGATCTAGTCATACGACTCGACAACCGGTTAGAAGAACGCCGTCGGGAACGAGGCGAAGGGCGTGGCCAGGCACGCGTCGTCCCTCTCCCTTCCGGGTCCGATCGAGCTCCGCCCTCCCCACGCTCCTCTGTTCCTGCGCTCCGTGCGCCTATGGCTCCCCCTGCTGACGAAGCTATGGACACGAGCAGGGCAACATTTAGGGCACCTGGAGCACAAAGGAGGCGGGCCCACGGAGCTTGTTATGTTTGTGGCTCGAGTGAGCATATGGCAAACGACTGCCCCGAGCGGTTAAACTCCAACGCCCGCCCCTAGAGACTGGGCCAGGGGTGGGCCAAAACATTCACGTGGGACACACCCACATTGCTACACGACTCCCAGTCACGATCCTGTTCGAGGACTCAACCCTGAAGGCCCCAGCACTGGTGGACACGGGCTCTGAGGGGAATCTGCTTGACAGTAGATGGGCCAGGGAGATAGGGCTCCCTCTGGTGGCTCTTACCTCGCCTGTGCAGGTTCGGGCACTAGATGGCTCCCTACTCCCACCAATCACGCACAAGACACCTCCAGTAACTCTGGTGGTGTCAGGTAACCACCGGGAGGTGATCGAGTTCTTCATCACTCAGGCCACCTCCCGTGTGGTTTTAGGGTTTCCATGGATGCTTAAGCACAATCCCCGGATTGATTGGCCGTCCGGGGTAGTGGTTCAGTGGAGCGAAACCTGCCATCGGGAGTGTCTCGGTTCCTCGGTTCCTCCCGGCTCCCAAGCTAAGGAGGAGGTCCGAGTCCCGCCCAATCTGAAGGCGGTGCCAGCGGAGTATCATGACCTCGCTGACGTGTTCAGCAAGGATCTGGCTCTCACGCTTCCTCCCCACCGTCCGTACGATTGTGCCATTGATTTGGTTCCAGGCAGTGAGTTCCCATCCAGTAGGCTGTACAACCTCTCACGGCCGGAACGCGAATCAATGGAGACCTATATCCGGGACTCATTAGCTGCCGGATTGATCCGGAATTCCACCTCACCGATGGGCGCAGGTTTCTTTTTTGTGGGTAAAAAAGATGGCGGGCTTCGTCCATGCATTGATTACAGGGGGTTGAACGAGATCACGGTTCGCAACCGATACCCGTTGCCCTTGTTTGATTCAGTGTTCACTCCCTTGCATGGAGCCAAAATCTTCACCAAGCTGGATCTTAGAAATGCGTATCATTTGGTTCGGATTCGGAAGGGAGACGAATGGAAGACGGCATTTAACACCCCCTTAGGTCATTTTGAGTACCTGGTCATGCCGTTCGGTCTCACTAATGCTCCCGCGACTTTTCAAGCGTTGGTAAACGATGTCTTGCGGGACTTCCTGCACCGGTTCGTCTTCGTATATCTAGACGATATACTCATCTTTTCCCCGGATCCTGAGACTCATGTCCGGCATGTCCGTCAGGTTCTGCAGCGGTTGATGGAGAACCGTCTGTTTGTGAAGGGCGAGAAGTGTGAGTTCCACCGCACTTCTTTGTCCTTCCTGGGGTTTATCATCTCCTCCAACTCCGTCGCCCCGGACCCGGCCAAGGTTGCGGCGGTGAGAGATTGGCCCCAACCAACAAGCCGTAGGAAGCTGCAACAGTTCCTCGGTTTTGCTAATTTCTATAGGAGGTTCATTAAGGGCTACAGTCAGGTAGTTAGCCCCCTGACAGCCCTGACCTCTCCAAAAGTTCCCTTCACCTGGTCGGACCGGTGCGAGGCCGCGTTCAAGGAGTTGAAACGGCGCTTCTCGTCTGCACCAGTTCTGGTGCAGCCCGATCCTAGCCGCCAGTTAGTGGTTGAAGTGGACGCCTCGGACTCAGGGATAGGAGCGGTGCTCTCCCAGAGCGGGAAGACCGATAAGGTCCTTCACCCGTGTGCCTATTTTTCTCGCAGGTTGACCCCCGCTGAACGGAATTATGACGTCGGCAATCGGGAACTCCTTGCTGTGAAAGAGGCCCTCGAAGAGTGGAGACATCTGTTGGAGGGAACAGCCGTGCCATTCACGGTTTTCACTGACCATCGGAACCTGGAGTACATCAGAACCGCCAAGCGTCTGAACCCCAGGCAAGCCCGCTGGTCACTGTTCTTTGGCCGTTTTGACTTCCGGATTACCTACCGCCCCGGGACCAAGAATCAGAGATCGGATGCATTGTCCCGGGTGCACGAAGATGAGGTCAAAACGGAACCGTCGGATCCCCCGGATCCCATCATCCCGGAGTCCGCTATCGTGGCCGCCCTCACCTGGGACGTGGAGAAGACCGTCCGGGAGGCCCTGACCCGTGTCCCGGACCCCGGAAACGGACCAAAAAACAGACTGTACGTCCCACCAGAAGCTAGGGCCGCAGTCCTGGACTTCTGTCACGGTTCTAAGCTCTCCTGTCACCCAGGGGTGCGAAGGACCGTGGCAGTCGTCCGGCAACGCTTCTGGTGGGCATCCCTGGAGACCGACGTCCGGGACTACGTCCAGGCCTGTACCACCTGCGCCAGGGGCAAGGCCGATCATAGAAAGACCTCAGGGCAACTACAGCCATTGCCTGTGCCTCATCGCCCCTGGTCCCACATCGGCCTGGATTTCGTCACGGGTCTCCCGCCGTCCCAGGGAAACACTGTTATCTTCACGATAGTGGACCGTTTCTCCAAGGCGGCCCACTTCGTGGCCCTCCCGAAGCTCCCTACGGCCCAGGAGACAGTGGACCTCCTGGTCCACCACGTCGTCCGTCTGCATGGCATACCATCAGACATCATCTCCGATCGCGGTCCCCAGTTCACCTCGCATGTCTGGAGGAGCTTCTGCCGGGAACTGGGGGCCACGGTCAGCCTCTCGTCTGGGTACCATCCCCAGACCAACGGGCAGGCAGAGCGGGCGAATCAAGAACTGGAGCAGACACTTCGCTGTGTGACAGCCGCGCACCCGACGGCCTGGAGTACCCACCTGGCCTGGATCGAGTACGCCCACAACAGCCAAGTGTCATCAGCCACCGGCCTCTCCCCGTTTGAGGTGTGCTTGGGGTATCAGCCCCCCTTGTTTCCGGTGGTTGAGGGAGAGGTCGGTGTGCCCTCGGTCCAGGCCCACCTACGGAAGTGCCGTCGGGTGTGGCGGGCCGCCCGCTCTGCCTTGTTGCAGACCGGCGACGAGCCCCGGCCCCCAAGTATCGTCCTGGGCAGGAGGTCTGGTTATCCACCAAGGACATTCCCCTACAGGTTGACTCACCTAAACTGCAAGAACGATACATCGGACCGTATAAAATCCTCAAGGTCATCAACCCCGCCGCAGTGAGGCTCCAGCTTCCGGCCTCACTGCGGATCCATCCAGTTTTCCATGTTTCCCGGATCAAGCCTCTTCACACCTCACCCCTCTGCACCCCGGGTCCGGCACCGCCTCCTGCCCGGATCATCGACGGAGCACCGGCTTGGACTGTCCGCCGGCTCCTTGACGTCCGTCGGGTGGGCCGGGGTTTTCAGTATCTGGTGGACTGGGAGGGGTACGGCCCCGAGGAGCGCTCCTGGGTGAAGAAGGGCTTCATCCTGGACCCGGCCCTCCTGGCCGACTTCTACCGACGCCATCCGGACAAGCCCGGTCGTGCGCCAGGAGGCGCCCGTTGAGGGGGGGGTCCTGTTGTGTGGGCCGCTGAAGAGGAGGTACTGCTGGCCCACCACCACCAGAGGGCGCCCTGCCTGGAGTGCGGGCTCCAGGCACCAGAGGGCGCTACCGCATCATGGGAGTAATCTGGGTGACAGCTGTCACCCATCACCAAACACAGCTGTTTCTACTCAGCACCGAGGTATATCAGGAGGACGGCGTCTCCACCTCAGTGCCGAGATATCGCCTAAGACCAAGGTAACATTCTCTGCAGCATATTCTGTGATTGATAAACTTGTTAAACCTTTCAGGACTGGTGACTACTGAGACCCTCCTTCTTTGGATAAGTACTCACCTTCCTGCTGAACTTTGCCAAGAGGTGGAGGCGGCTTCTCCCCTCTCTGTACTGGGTGCGTTCATCCACTCCTGTGTGTTCTTGCTCTCTCCTGCCAGCAGTACCGGATCCGACGAGCGGAGGCAGTGGCCACCTGGGAATTCGGGACTTGGCGGTTCCAGTATTTCCGGGGTTCGGTGGCAGTGGAGATCTGGGTGGTTCCGGTTCGACTGAGACGGACGTCTCCTATCTTCGAGCCTGCCCACACGACACCAGCGGATTCGACCCTAAACATTGTGTTTGTTATACTACTCGTGCTTGTTTCAGTAGTAAATCTTGTTTTTTACTTCCTCCATTGTCCATTCATTGCGCCCCCTGTTGTGGGTCCGTGTTCCTACACTTTCACAACATAAACAATGGATTAGATGGATCTCTAAAACCACTGTTACTAATCACTTTTAAAGCTCTTTTCTGCAAAATAAATAAAGGTTGTATATAGGTTGTATATGTTGATCCCCAGATTTCTACACAGTAAGTTAAATATGGGACAATCAATGAATTGTACAATGTTAATAAACCAACTATTTAATGAATATTTTACTTTATGCAAAACAGCAATGGCTTTCGCTATTTTTCCTTTTATGTAATTTATGTGTGACTTCCATGTAAGATCTTCATCAATCATGACTCCTAAAAATTTCATTTCTTTTACCCTTTGTATATCCATTCCATCTATTTGTAATGACACATTATTTTCTTTCGCTCTATCATTAAACAATATGAAATTTGTCTTATTAATATTTAGTGACAATCTGTTTATATCAAACCAATGTTTAACTTTTTCCAACTCTGTATTTATCACTTGTGCTACTTCCTGTATATCTGATCCAGAGTAAAACAGCGTTGTATCATCAGCAAATAAAATGCTGCCAAGCACATTGGATACATTCACAAAATCATTGATATACAAAATAAACAGTTTGGGTCCAAGTACCGATCCTTGTGGTACTCCATAAATAATGTTACACAATTCTGATTTGGTATTATTTATCTGAACAAACTGTTTTCTATTTTCTAAGTAGCTTTTTACCCACTGATGTGCAACACCTCTTATTCCATATTGTTGTAACTTGTGGAGCAATCTTGAGTGGTCTATAACATCAAAAGCCTTTTTCAGGTCAATAAAAATACTTACAAAATAATCCTTATTATCTATTGTTGTTGATATTTTCTCTATTAGTTCCATAATTGCCATAGCTGTCGAATGTTTTGTTCTGAATCCATACTGAGCATTATTTAAAATATGATGTTTCTCAATAAATTTATCCAATCTTGTTACAAAAACTTTTTCCATAATTTTAGAAAACTGTGGAAGCAATGATACTGGCCTTCAGGTGACTCAACACCAGCTGTTCAAAATACTTCATGACTACAGATGTCAGGGCAATAGGCATGTAGTAGGCATGTGGAGATTAATTGATACGAATCGGTATCTAGATACAAATGTGCGTGATGCGAGTGCATCGATTCATTCAGTGTGCATCAATTCAATTGCCGAGTGAAATCGTCATGCATTGCTCTGTGCCTGCTTGCATTGATTTTTTTCCTTGGTACATTAAATGCACCACAGACTGAAGCCAGAAAGCACATTTCTACCACAGCAAAAATTATGACATCAATAGCCTTTTTACTTAACGATTCCCTTTTCGGTCCTTCAGTTCGGGACACCTATCCATGGCAGTGTGAATACCAATTGCCACACATTTGCTATATGTGCTGAATCACACTTCAATAGAATTTTCAGTTTTCAAATGGCCTTTTTTTACAAATGAAAAAAACAACATATTTAGAAATACAGGTTTATTTGTAAAAACCAACACACATGTTGCAGTAACTTGTGTGTTGGTTTTTATAAACTGAACAACTACTGATGACAGGGCGCTCCATTTTCCTATAATGCCTTTTGGCATGTGTGTCTGTAAATGCTAACACCTTCAAAATTAGTGCATTACTTTAAAACTAAAACATATAGCTGATCTTTTCACTGTGTAAAAATAACGCCGTTAATTTCGATAACCTGTCCAGAATTAGTTTTTAAAAATTTAACCATAAGTCAAAACTGCATTACTGTGCATGACTCCTCTGACACGTCTGCATGGCTGTGAAAATAAATGATCTTTCTTTCTTTCTTTCTTTCTTTCTTTCTTTCTTTCTTTCTGTCTTTCTTTCTTTCTTTCTCCGTCCCTCCTTCCTTGTCACCAGGTCTCTTTTGCTGAGAGAAGGCTGAGCTGAAGGCCCGGTCCCACTGGGGAGAGGATTAATTGCGCATGAATTGAGTATACAAATTACGGGATTCGTTGTCGTCCGCAACAAAATTGGCCAAAAATGACAAATGTCTCAGTATGAATTATGGATACATTAATAATGTATACCGAATATATGAGGAACAATCACGGATGCATAAAGCATGAATTGAGGAAATGGATCAGATGCATTGTGATTATCACAGAAATATTACAGATGTATTGTGAATGCATTGTGCACGTGTGGTGGAAACAGTTGTGCGCAGTATTGCGCACGTGCGGCATCTGCATTGCGGAATAAAAGAAGCGCACACGGGCCTTTCGGCATCACTATTCACACCACAGCCTCTGGAGCAATTGCTGGACTTGGACACATTGAATGGTATGTTGTTGGAGGGCAGCAACTATCACACTATGTCTGTGGGGATCCATAACTACATCTGTACGTCTCCACAGCTGGACTGGCAATGACTGGCAGGTATGTCGATTTCTGTTTGTTATGCAGTCGCAAATTGTCCGCAAATCAGATGCAAAGCAGACATAATACAAACGCTGTATTCGTGGCCAATCTGTCAATCTGTAGCATTCGCTACAATTTATTTTAGTTTGTGATGTGGACGTGATAGGCACGCTATATATCCATTTTACACACTGTCCCAGTCCGCTACAAAGCCGCAATACCCCGTCAGTTGCGGCTATCAGTGGATAATGGCGGATATACAGTGCATAGATTGAGTATGTATTGAGTATGTAAGGCGGATGTCATCCGCAACCAAAATTTTTTGCAGCTCAAAATACTGGCAACGGAAAAACGTGCCTCTGCGGATAATTGCGGACGTGTGCGGGTGTCGGCTGACTCTTACAACATGTTTCACGGATACTGCAGATGTTTAGCAAATATAAACCACTTTTGTGCGCAATTCAT
Source organism: Thalassophryne amazonica (assembly GCF_902500255.1). Lineage (NCBI taxonomy): Eukaryota > Metazoa > Chordata > Actinopteri > Batrachoidiformes > Batrachoididae > Thalassophryne > Thalassophryne amazonica. The sequence goes on along the minus strand of NC_047108.1, from coordinate 37,980,811 downwards.
ATGCAAATCTTCGTAAACACCAGTGGGACCGGGCCCTTATACAGAAGCACTGGCTTGTTGTTGTTTTAATTACCTTTGAATTTACTCAGAGCTATCAATAGCTGCTAAAGTACTGGAGTCAAAACTAAAAGTTATTGGTTTAGCTTTTAGCTGTAACTAAAATTTTAGGGGTTTATCGGTTTAGCTTTATAAAAGTTAACATTGCAGTTAGTGGATTAACAGTTATCAAAGCTAACTTTTTGGTTAGCTGTGTCCATCACTGGTGATTTCACTGATTAACTCATGTGTGAAAATGCCCATCATCTGATGTCTGAAATTTTGTTGTTGGACCATGAACGAAGCTTCTGAAATGATTGCAGTGTTGCTCTGATCAGCCAGGGTTTTCATGTATCCCATAATCCCTTGCGTCAGAGAGTCACTGCAGTCAAAACAACATAGAGAATCCACATGACGACAATTGTAAATGAATATTATACTACAAAAAATTTTTATACTTTTCATCACGATAATAAGAGACTGCATGCATGATACCCTGAAAACTTGCTAAAACAATTATAACGAATAATCTGTGTCTGCTACATTTAATTGTGTGGAATTTAATAAACGCAAACCGAATTTCAGACATATTATATATATTAGTCTGGAACAAAGAGGACAAACAGTGTTGTAAAGAACAATCAAGACGTTAAAGAGCAAACTTCACTTTCCCCCAGAACGACATGATCAGGCAGAGATAACAACGTCTAAAAACCCACAGAATATATTCATGAGAGTTTTAGGCACAATATAAAAATAGTTTTATGTTGTGATGTTAATGCTGTTGTCCGTGTGCAGCGGTTAAAGTGCAGCGTGATCAGAGCGTCTCAGTGCAGTTCTAAATGTTACTGAGATCTCGCAGCGCAGCGAACTCTCCGAGGTTTTGCGGGATTTGAAACCTGAAAAGGGCGGATACACTTGAACTGGTTTACCTGCAAGCGTGTGTTCATTCTGTGTGCGTGTGTGTGTGTGCGCACGCATGCATTCAACAGAATGCAGTGAGTCAGTTTCTCAAATTTCATCAGATGTTTCTCCGCTTTTCAGATGATCAAGCCCCTAGTTAATCTTCAATTCACCAGTGTTTTATTAATCCCCATGTCAATTTCTGTTGCAATTTTTCTAATTAGGACACACAATGTTACACAGACTCCTCAGTTAAAATCAGTCATAACTACACAACCAACCCACAGGCTTGCACAAACATTTAACATAAAAAATATTCAGGAAACTGAGACAGACTGTGGTAGACTGTGATGCAGCAACAATTGTGCATTCAAAATAGTGAACTGTAATGAAATCAGTGATTGAGATGAGTGAAGCTGCACAGTCCATTATCAGTTATCATATTTAGAAAACTACTTAATTCCCATTAAAATGTAAATATACTCAACCAAACAACCATAAAATGCAAATCAATCTATCTAAATGACGGGGGAACTGATAGTGCCAGTATCTGGAGACTGCAGTGTATTTAGTTATGGTCACAAAAATGATTCCATCCTTATTACAGTTTTTGTCAACTGCTTACACCCAAAAAATGAATGCTTAGACTAAAACTTAAAATCCAAAACATCTTGTAATAATAGCTAAAACACAATGTGACAATACCTTAAAAACATTTTCTGCTTTGCACACAGTTGTTGCAGAATATTACACACAGTTTCCTACATCAGACACTGAACTCAAAGATAAAATACCTTGTTATCACTGGAAAAACACACACACTCATCTTCAACAGCTTAGTCCAATCGAGGGGCGCGGGGGGCTGAAGCCCATCCCAGCAGTCATGGAGCGCAAGGCGTGGTACACTCAGGACAGGACACCAGTCTGTCGCAGGGCCACAAACAGACAAACAAAGACATTCACACCCACTCGCACATCTACGGACAATTCAGAGATTTCAATCCACCCAACCCGCATGTCTTTGGATGTGGGAGGAAACCGGAGCACCCGGAGGAAACCCACGCAAACACGGGGAGAACATACAAACTCCACACAGAAAGGCCACAGGCAGGAACTGAACCCATGACCTTCTCGTTGTGAGGCAACAGTGCTAACCACTAAGCCACCGTGGTGCCCATTGGGAAAACACTTTTAATAAAAATGCAAAACACATCTGGCAATTGGAAATACTTAAGCACACATCTGAAAACATTCGCACAGAAAACTCATCACCAATCTGTGTGACCTTTGGGACTACAAACAGAGCTCACGTAAAACATTTTGTCAAATCTGCAATCATGGAGGCGATAACACCCAGAGAAAGAGGAAGAAGACAAAGAAGACAAAGAGAGATACGTGGACAAGGACAAAGAAGAGCAAGAAGGAGAAATGTTTCAGATGAAATTCAAGCAACGTTGGTGGACCATGTGATCGACCACGGCCTCACAGTGAGGGAAGCTGCACTCTAAAAAAAGTGCTGTCTCTATGAGAAAAATTGATGTAACAATTTGCATATATTTTTTCTTTTATTTCAATTTAGTTATTTCATAATACCACAAGACTTCTATAGTTACATAAGTTGAAATAACTTTACGTAGTTAAGTTACAGTAAAATAATGAAGGGAATCTATGCAAATTGTTACATCACTTTTTCTCATTGAGACAGCGGTTCATTTTTTAGAGTGTGGACAAAGGGTCAACTCAAAGTTGAGCCACCACACAGTGGATAGTACGGTCAAGTACAGTATCATTCTGATGTTACTGTACCATGTATGTAAACTACAGTACTGTAAACATTTGTTTTCACAGTTTTGATTTGTGTTTTGAATTTCAACTGTACAGTAGTCTGTCTTTTAGGCATTTGTAAGAAATTTCTATTTCTTTGTAAAAAATAAAATAAAATAAAAAAGGGAAATAACACTTTTGTTGCTAACTACTGTACCTTTCAGCTCTTGTTAGAGAAAAAGTAAATAAAAATATATTGACTACAGTGTTTTGTGTAAAACACATCAGTGTGTTGCTGTTGATTTGAAAGTGTTTCAAAATGGTGCATGTATCATTTTGTTGCTAGAATGACATTTTAAGAAGAGATTGTTAGGTTTTGACTGTAGGGTTTCATTTTGAAAGAGCTGTGAGGAGTTTTGTCTTATCTTGCTTGTATGTAGAGTTTTGACACAGCAAGCCAAATTTTGCAAAATGTGTGTAAGCAATTGGCAAAAACTGTAATATGCAAATATACGCATCAAACAAAAGCTAAAAGGTAATCACCTCATTTATTTTTCAGGGGCTACCTCCTGTATACTGTCAGTATGCAGTGTTTACCATGTACCATGTATGTTCGTATTGTTATGGCATTATAGTGTTAAGAACGTGTGTACGTAGACAACCAATCAGACGGAAGTGTGACGATGTTACTCATATTATGTATATAGAGGCAGGATATAAAAATGTTTCTATAAAATATACACGTGTTTACCTTCTCCTTCAGTTTGTCCTGGATCCCAATTTGCGGGAACACTGATGGGCACAGAGGAAATGCGGATGTTCTCAGGGAGGGAATGTCCAACTGGAACAAAAAAGTTATTACTGGGATTAGCGTGATTTAAATGATCACGGTGTACACAACCCTGTCTACACAGACCAAACCATGAGAAAAAAGTGCATATGTGTTCATCAAGAAGGCTGTCTGTTCAGTGTTCACAAAGATGAGTCTTAGTGAGATTCTGGATAGACAGTTTACCAGAGTGAACATTACACATAAATTGCTCCTGTGGGAAACGTATTGGGATATATTTGTGTACTACACAAAATCATAAATGTTAATACAACCCCTGGCAAAAATTATGGAATCACCGGCCTCGGAGGATGTTCATGGGTGATTCTTAGACTACGGGCACTTATTATGTCCTTTGATCATATTGTATGAAAAACAGAAAAAAGGGGAAATTTCACACTTTTATAGTTATCTTTACAATGAAAGTGTGTTAAGAAATTTGTTCTAGTAGTCTATGATGACTTTTTCACCTTTTGTCAGCATCATTATATGCAAATATTGCCGTTTTGTGCTTGTCTCACACCCAGACTTTTGATCTTCAATGATAAAAATGAATGGTAAAGAAACGTTTTTTCTAATGTTTTAAAATATCTCTGAATAACATATCAGTAAAATAATCAAAACATAATTGGGGTATTCAATGTCATACAACTGTTGTGATTTTTTTAAACAAAATGTAGTTGTCCCACACTATTGCCGTAATTTCCACCACAACACTGTAATGTCCCTAAACAGTTTGTATGAAAGATTGTTTGGGTAGTTTCTATGGAGATAAACAGTGACATCAGAGCACATGTATATAGCGCCAAATCACAACAAACAGTTGCCCCAAGGTGCTTTATATTGTAAGGCAATGGTGTGGTGGAAATTACATTTACAAAGCCAATAGTGCCCGTAGTTAAAGAATCACCCTTATACACCCGAGTCCTGGCTGCCTGCTTTTGGGGTCTATTTAGACTCTGTTCCTGGCTCCAATCCCAACACATCAAGGGTCAAATTGAAGGTCCAAGAGGAAGAAGTACCATCAGTCATAAACAACCCAGCGAAAAGTCTTGAAAAGTGGTACAATGAGACTTGGTCAGTATAATCTTATCTTGTGTGCATGTGATCCCGTAATTGGTTTTATAAACAAAATTCATGATCATTTACAAAATATTATTAAAAATGCATAAACACCTTGTTGTCCTCATGCTATTGTCCCAATCTTCTGAAAATTAATTCATTCTGATGGCTATTTCAGTCACTAATAATCATGTACAAAGGCACCATGCTCAGAGTGCTGCTATCATTGGACCGACATCTCTGCTATTTTAGCATTGTGGGATAGCTCTCACCCACAGCTTGAGCTCACCGGACTACTTTCGTCACCCTGCTCAGTGTGCTGCTCTCGTTGGAGCAACAACACACAGAATGTGTCTCTTCCAAGATAGATCTCTTTCAGTGCAGCTTCTTGGTCTGACATTAACACGAAGTTAACACCCAAGTCTTTCATCGCCAACTGTAAATAGCAATCAAACCATCCCAATCGTATCTTTCTGAACTTTTCCGCATAAAACTCCATCATGTCAGTGTTTACAATGTGCTTGAGCAATAACAGGTGAAGTTGCTCATAAACTTTAAGTTTCTTAAATATTTATTACAGCCACTCTTAAAACTACAGGTATCTTTATAATTTTATTACTGGTAAATTTTAGAATTGATTTAGATGAGATATACTCATTATCTCACAGGAATATATCAAAATTATCTGGAAACTACTTTTTGCTCAGGAATTCATCAAGCACGTCAGCTGTGGGCGCGTACTAACACAGATTACCCAGAAACTGGCTAGAAGTTCGGCCAAAAGGAGAGCGTCCACTTTTAGCTTGCCATAAGCTAAGCTAGTGGCGCTCGTGAGAGTGTGGTACAACGGCTTTTATAAAAGCTGGGCACTTGCTGATTTGGCAATTTTTGCCAATCAGGAGGCAGCATTTTCAGGCTCATTCCAAGCACCAGAAACTGCTTGAAGTGGCATTCTTCAAGTGCAACTGATCAAAGTGCAAGCCAGAGGATACACTGATGATGATGGTCTTCAGTGAACAGACCTATACCGATGCAAAAACTGTGACAACATGGAATCTACTAGATGCAGGTGAAGATGCAAATAATCCAACTGATGATTCTGATGATGAGTATATTTTTATCTGTAATTGTAGTGCATGCACAGCGCTACATACAAAGTAAATGAACATAATGCATGTGATGCCATGCATGGTCAGTTGATAAACTAAGCTTATTAAATAAAATTTTTATTTCATATTGGTCAGTCACATCTTGACCTGTATAACTAGTGTTATTGCAAGAGTAGAAAGGGTTCTGATAACATCTGTCATAGAAATCTGAAAGTTCCAGAAAATAAATATTTTGTATTCAGATCAACATTTATATTAACACATCAGCTGAGATTATTTTAAATATATCATAATGTTATGGCAACATAACATTTATACAGTGAGGCAAATAAGTATTTGATCCACTGTTGTACATTTTCTCACTGTAACAGTTAGTTAAGGTGCCCTGACACTTGCACGACTTTTATCCGCGCACTTGCATGCACTCTGCCATGCAGAAGAGTAAACTCGTTGCAAACCATGGTAAACTGTGTGTGGCTTTGTGCAAGTGTGCATAGAAAATTTTGAAATGTTCAAAATCTCCATCACGCATTAATTACATGAACTTCACGTGAACAAACAATTAAAAAACACTGTGTGTGAGTGTGAGTGATTACATCAGTGCACCGCATCAGAGCACAGCTCATCTGATCGATTATAATGAGATGTTAAATCTATCGTAAACATAATTTTACAGCTACTTATAAGAAGGAATGAACATGCAACTGTTTTACCAAGCCATTACAACAAAAATTCTTGAAAGGGTAGTTGTAAAACAGCTAACTGATCATCTGCAGAGGAATGGTCTATTTGAAGAGTTTCAGTCAGGTTTTAAAATTCATCATAGTACAGAAACAGCATTAGTGAAGGTTGCAAATGATCTTCTTATGGCCTCGGACAGTGGACTCATCTCTGTGCTTGTTCTGTTAGACCTCAGTGCTGCTTTTGATACTGTTGACCATAAAATTTTATTACAGAGATTAGAGCATGCCATAGGTATTAAAGGCACTGCGCTGCGGTGGTTTGAATCATATTTGTCTAATAGATTACAATTTGTTCATGTAAATGGGGAATCTTCTTCACAGACTAAAGTTAATTATGGAGTTCCACAAGGTTCTGTGCTAGGACCAATTTTATTCACTTTATACATGCTTCCGTTAGGCAGTATTATTAGACGGTATTGCTTAAATTTTCATTGTTACGCAGATGATACCCAGCTTTATCTATCCATGAAGCCAGAGGACACACACCAATTAGCTAAACTGCAGGATTGTCTTACAGACATAAAGACATGGATGACCTCTAATTTCCTGCTTTTAAACTCAGATAAAACTGAAGTTATTGTACTTGGCCCCACAAATCTTAGAAACATGGTGTCTAACCAGATCCTTACTCTGGATGGCATTACCCTGACCTCTAGTAATACTGTGAGAAATCTTGGAGTCATTTTTGATCAGGATATGTCATTCAAAGCGCATATTAAACAAATATGTAGGACTGCTTTTTTGCATTTACGCAGTATCTCTAAAATTAGAAAGGTCTTGTCTCAGAGTGATGCTGAAAAACTAATTCATGCATTTATTTCCTCTAGGCTGGACTATTGTAATTCATTATTATCAGGTTGTCCTAAAAGTTCCCTAAAAAGCCTTCAGTTAATTCAAAATGCTGCAGCTAGAGTACTAACGGGGACTAGAAGGAGAGAGCATATCTCACCCATATTGGCCTCTCTTCATTGGCTTCCTGTTAATTCTAGAATAGAATTTAAAATTCTTCTTCTTACTTATAAGGTTTTGAATAATCAGGTCCCATCTTATCTTAGGGACCTCGTAGTACCATATCACCCCAATAGAGCGCTTCGCTCTCAGACTGCAGGCTTACTTGTAGTTCCTAGGGTTTGTAAGAGTAGAATGGGAGGCAGAGCCTTCAGCTTTCAGGCTCCTCTCCTGTGGAACCAGCTCCCAATTCAGATCAGGGAGACAGACACCCTCTCTACTTTTAAGATTAGGCTTAAAATTTTCCTTTTTGCTAAAGCTTATAGTTAGGGCTGGATCAGGTGACCCTGAACCATCCCTTAGTTATGCTGCTATAGACGTAGACTGCTGGGGGGTTCCCATGATGCACTGTTTCTTTCTCTTTTTGCTCTGTATGCACCACTCTGCATTTAATCATTAGTGATCAATCTCTGCTCCCCTCCACAGCATGTCTTTTTCCTGGTTCTCTCCCTCAGCCCCAACCAGTCCCAGCAGAAGACTGCCCCTCCCTGAGTCTGGTTCTGCTGGAGGTTTCTTCCTGTTAAAAGGGAGTTTTTCCTTCCCACTGTAGCCAAGTGCTTGCTCACAGGGGGTCGTTTTGACCGTTGGGGTTTTACATAATTATTGTATGGCCTTGCCTTACAATATAAAGCGCCTTGGGGCAACTGTTTGTTGTGATTTGGCGCTATATAAAAAAAAATTGATTGATTGATTGATTGATAAACATTACAATTAATTACATTTTAGTCTGTCCCAAATGTGTTCTCCACCTCATGACGTGCAGGAAAAGAAAGAGAAAAAAAGCTGCAGATGAAAAGTCCTCTGTTATTCCGTAAGCGGTCAGAAGTGTTTTTAACAACCAACTCTGAGGAAAAATGATTAATCCACTACGAAATAATTATTTCATATACGCAGCGTCCAACGCACAAAGTGGAGCGTCCAGTAGAGCAAAGCACGGTATCCAGCTGGGAACACAGCAGGTAGGATTGTCACAACGAAATGCGTGCAACTGCGCGGATCAAAGTCATGCAAGTGTCAGGGCACCTTTAGACTATAAAAAAATTCAAGTATAGACCTTCTGAAATAGAAGCTGTTACTCCAATTTTTGTGCCAAAAGGCAATTGTCAGACAACTATTGCCTTCTGCCATGAATTTCCTCTGGGTTTCATGCCAAAAGGCAGTCATCTCACAGCAAATTCCTTTGTCGTCTAACAATTGCCTTTTGGCATGAAACACAGAGTAACGGCAGGTCTATACTTGAAATTATCATATATTACAATTGTACAACCCCAACTGCAGGCATCCATTTCAAAATGAACAAATATTTGCACAAAAACTAAGAAGTCTATTAGTTTGGAAATTAAATATCTTGTCTTTGTGGTGTATTCAGTTCCTCGGTTGAAGAGGATTTGCAAATCATTGTATTCTGTTTTTATTGACATTTCACACAACGCCCCAACTTCATTGGAATTGGGGTTGTAAATAAAAATTCCCCTGAAGGGGAAGTTTCATTTCCCAGCCTCAAAATTTTACTGTATTGTTTGTTCTTTGTTTCTAAGAAAAAAAAAAACAACTCCCCTCCCTCATCACTTTTTTCTGATGTCAAGGATGATAAAGCTAATCTTTTTGTTTTTTCTGGGGCCTAACAGTTAGGGCTTCATATTAATACTTCACAATACCTTTGCTGGTCTCATGACTTTCTCTGGAAATATCTGTTGTGAGTCTCTTTTGGTAGTAGGAAATTTTTCTCCAGTGTCAGAATTCCCTAAAATCAGATGGCGGCGGCGGCGGGGGGCATACTGCGGTCCAACCCCACCGCTGATACGCCACCGGAACAGCACCGTTTCCACAAAGAATTAAGTTTTATCTCACCTTTACGCCAAAAGGAGAACATCTTCTCCGGTGGCCCACGTACTGAGTCGTCTATCAGGTGTTCAGTCTTCCGTGCTCCATCTTTTGAGCGAATCAGTGATCCAGTTTACCGACAAGAACTTGTGACATCGTCCGTCCGAGTGAAGCGGTGACTCACCTGACAGGTAGCAAGGAGGAGTCAAGGAGCAAAGTCACATACGTCCGAACAAGAAGTTCCTCCTGCTAAACGAGCCGACTTACTGTGTCAGCTCGGTTTTTAGGAAATACACCTATTGTCACAGTTAAAAAAAAAAACTTTTAGGAAACCATATTCTCATCTTCTCTGCACCCGCAGCATTTTGACCTTGTACCAGAATGAATACAAGACTTCCAAATTGTATACTTTCAAAATAAAAGCACAAGAAACACATTCGGTTAGGTTTCAAAATTTTACGACGGAGTTTTAAGGCCACATTATCTCATATCTCAGAGTGTTACTGTTGGTACTGCACGTTTTCAGTGTTCCTGTTTTCTGGGAGTGGTGGATTTTTCCCTCAGGAGAGGAACTGTACTTTTTGCTGACTGTTTGCTGGGTGTACACACACCCACCTTTAACCTGTGTCTGTTCCTGCCAGCAGTACCGGATCTGACAGCTGGAAGCAGTGGCCACCTGGGAACTCAGGACCTGACGGCTCCCGTGTGTTGCAGGTCTCCGTTGGCGGTGGAACCTTGTGGGTCCCGGCTCTTCTCTGGATAGGCGTCTCCTACCCTCGGGCCTGCCCACACGTCATCTTTTGTGTAGATTGATTGACAGACTAAAAGCATATTTGGTTGTTGTGCACATTTGCAGAATAAATTGTTTGCTTTAGGACAACTCTGTGAATGTCCTTTAGTGGACCAGCCAGAGGCCAGATGTGAATCTGATTGAACATCGCTGGAGAGATCTGAAAATGGCTGTGCACCAATGATCCTCATCCAACCTGATGCAGCTTGAGAGGTGCTGTAAAGAGGAATGGACAAAACTGCCCAAAGATAGGTGCACCAAGCTGTACCAGAGAGCCACCTGATAAAGGGAGACAAAATACAATCATACTGATGAAGTTTATCTAATAGTCCATAAGTCACCTTGTCACGAGAATCCCAATTTAAACATTCTCATCAACCACTCCTCATAAGGAAAGGACTGTTTTAGCCGCCAATGCCTCAACTGAATCTGTTTAGTAGTGGTAAGAGACAAAACAATCAATCTCTTTTCATGAGAGGAAAAGTGAGAGTCTGAAAGTCCTGTGGTAGAGCTGATCACAGACAGTTTGGGTGAAATTTTAAATCTTTTGTCCAGAATACTGAAAATAACCTCTGAAATATTTTTACACCAATCCTGAAGTGAAGGATATGTAGAATTGAGGCACTCTGACCATTACATCTTCAGCAAGTTTCCATAGGTATTAAATCCACTTATGCAGTTGCTGCGGTGTTTGATGCCATCTGTGGATTATCTTTAATTGAATGAAACTGCTGCCTATTTTGTTGTACATGGTGTTAATATTATAGAGACACGATTCCCATTCATCTGAAGATATGTCCTCTGCCAGGTCTTCAGCCCAATATCCCTTAGCTTTAGAAAGAGTGTCAGGAAATTGTTCTTGCAGCAAACTGTAGATTTGAGAGGTAATGTTTTTACCAAGGGATGACCCTGAGAGCAATGCTTCCACAGGACTACCCGTGGGGCAACTGAGGGCTTCCTAGCCATTTAGTTAAAGAACTGCGCATTTGGACATATCTCCAGAATTGGTTAAGTGGCAGTGTATTTATTTATTTTTTGACAATCTGATCAAAGCTTAGAAACTGCTTGGTCTTACCATCAAATAAGTGAGATATATGGAAAATGCCACTTTTATACTATTGTGCCCCGTGAGCCGATGTCCCGCCAATTAAAATTCTTTTATTATTCCACAAAGGTGCCAAAGGCAACTTAATAAAGTCCCAGCGACCTGCTTGTGTATTTTACACCATATTGGTTTTGCAGTTGCAATTATAGGATGGTTAAGTTTATGGTTGAGACCAAACAACTTCAGCCAAACCAAATGGGTCTGTCTGGTGTAGTAGATAACATGATCACAGCTGTTTCACATTCATTGCCCAGTAATACCATTTGAAGTTAGGCAGAGAAAACCCTCCTCTCTTTGTACATGTTTGAAGCGTCTTAAGACTCAAGCGGTGTGGTGAATTGCCCCACAGAAAATTTACAATTCAAGCATCCAGTTCTTTAAAATAAAAATCTTGAATATGCAAAGGGATATTAGATAGTAGGTAATAAAGCACTGGTGCAGTCATCATCTTAATACAGTTAACTTTACCCCATAGCGAGAGGTGTATTCTAGACCATCTACCAAAGTCTATTTTTATTTTTTTCCAAGACTGCAGGGCAGTCTGTGGCGCAGCTGTGTACTGCAGCCTTCCACTGCGATCTCCATCCGCCACTCCTGCCTTGCAATTTTAATGCACACACTTTATTTCTACACATTTAGTAAACACCTTCACTAATTTAAAGTCGGGGTCACTAGGCGGTGGTGGGTTTGCAGGGCAGGCTGTGGTGCAGTGGAGTGCCGCAGCCGCCCACGGCAGTCTGTCACCTGCCGTCTCGTGCCCTGCTTTTAATGCAACACTTTGCTCACTTAGGGGGGTCGTACACAGCAAGAGAGATTAATTATAACAACTATGGTGGGGTTGGTAGGTAGGGTGAGTGTGGCATGTGGAGTTGGCCCTGATTGGATGTGGATGTCTGGAGCTCTGGGGTAGGGGGTCTGCCTCGCCGGTTTTGCCGTGGTCCCGTGGCCCTGCTCTGGGCCTGTGGGGCCCGGGATCCCGTGGCCCGTTGTGGGGGTGGGTGGTGGCGGTGGAGCGCGGGTGTTGGCACTGGGGGGTCGGCGGCTGCTGAGGGGTTGGGGGGCCGTGATCTCCGCGGGGTGGTGCCCCGCTATCGCTCAGGTGGTCTCCTGATCATGGGCTTTGGTGTTTGGGGTGGGATCCGGGGTGGGGGTGTGTGAGGAGCCCTGCTGGCTATGCTGGGGGGGCCTGGCTGTCAGGGGGCCTTGTGCGCTTCCTGGCCCCGGGGTTGGGCCTTGCCTCTTGTCTGGGGGCCCGGCCCCGCCCTCGTATGGCTCAGTGATCCCTACCTGTGCTTTGGTTCGGTTGCGGTTGCTCCTTTGCCCCCCATCCTTGCTGCTGCTCGCTCCCGCCTTCAGGGGCCGTGGCCCTGGTGGTGTGGTTCTGGGGCTCCCCTATTGGTGGGCTCATGCTGGCACCCTGTGTGCTTCCCTTGGGTATGGGGCTGCTCCCTGTGCCTCCGTGGGGAGGGGTGGTGTCGGGGGGGTGTTCCGGCACCGTCAGGCCGCTCCCCTGTTGGTCTGTCATGCTGCTCGGTGGCTCTGGGGTTGCCCTTCCTGGCCCCTGTGCACTTCCGCTACCCTTTTTCTACTGGTTTCTCCCGGGGCCCTGTGTCCTGGACCCATTTCCGTCGGTGCTCGTGACCGCCCGCATGGCTTCCGACATGCCGGAGTGGTCCATGTTATTTTCAGTGGGAGCTGCTGTGAGCCATGCTCGCTTCCTGTTCATGTTGGAAAGTGAAGTTTGCTCTTTAACGTCTTGATTATTGTTCTTTACAACACTGTTTGTCCTCTTTGTTCCAGACTTATATATAATATGTCTGAAATTCGATTTGCTTTTATTAAATCCCACACAGATTAAACGTAGCAGACACGGTTTATTCATTATAATTGTTTTAACAAGTTTTTAGGGTATCATTTATGCAGTCTCTTATTAATGTGATGAAAAGCATAAAAAATAGATTTTTGCAGTATAATATTAATTTACAGTTGTCATCATTTGGATTCACTATATGTTGTTTGACTGCAGCAACTCTCTGGCACGCAAGGGATTATGGGATACATGAAAACCGTGGATGTGGCAGAGTTGCACATGTATATTCATGCAACTCATGTTTATGTTGTGTGGGCTGCCAGAAGAGGAGGTACTGCTGGCCCACTACCAGAAGGCGCCCCGCCCTGAAGTGCGGGCTTCAGGCACGAGAGGGCGCTGCCGCCTCAGGAACAAGCCGTGGTGACAGCTGTCACCCATCATCCGTGACAGCTGTCACTAATCAACACATCTGGTATAAAAGCAGGAAGACACCTCCACCAAACTGCCGAGATATCATCTTCATCTGGAGGTAATACTCTCAGCCCCTTTTGTGAGATCGATGAATCTATTATTGTGTGTTTGCAGGAGAACCGGTCGTTTTTGAGGAGGCTGTGCAAGACGGCGCTCCTTTTCAGCTGAGACCGCTGCAACGCGCTGAGTGAGAGGTGGAGGTGGCATTCCCACCATTGTTACTGGGTGTTCACACACCCACCCTTTGACTGTCTTTTGCTTTCTGCCAGCAGTACCAGATCCGACACGCCGGGAAGGTGGCCACCTGGGGACTCCGGGACTTGGCGGCTCCAGTATTCCTCGGGTTCAGGTGGCGGTGGAAATCGTGTGGTTCCGGTTCGTTTCCAGACGGGCGTCTCCTATCGTCGAGCCTGCCCACACGACACCTTTTATTAATTGACTGTTGCACATTCTGATTCTGCTGTGTTTGGTTGTGACATTCACACCAGTAAAGTGTTATAATTTGACTCCTTCCATTGTCCGTTCATTTACGCCCCCTGTTGTGGGTCCGTGTCACTACACTTTCCCAACAGGATATCTCGGCCAGCGTCATGGACTTCGAGGGGCGTCACCAGGTTGTTGAACAACCAATGGGAGAGCAGGGAGCGCAGGCATCTGCAGGAGGCGTGATTGGTGAGCTACAGCATATTCTCATCGCCTTTACGGCTCGAATGGATCAAATAGCCGAGCAAAACATCCTCCTGAACCGCAGGGTGGAGGCTCTCTCCGCGCAAGTGGCGGCGAGCGCTCAGGGCGCTGCTGCAGCTCCTCCTCCTGTCGATCCTGTGCTAGATATTAATGTTCCAGTGGTGGTCCAACAACCCCTCCCACCATCCCCTGAAGCATACATAAGCCCTCCTGAGCCATACGGAGGTTGTGTGGAGACGTGCGCGGACTTTCTTATGCAGTGTTCGCTCGTCTTCGCACAACGTCCCGTCATGTACGCGTCAGACGCAAGCAAAATAGCTTATGTGATCACTCTGCTTCGGGGAGAGGCACGCGCTTGGGCTACAGCGCTTTGGGAGCAAAATTCACGGCTCCTTCACACGTACACTGGGTTTGTGAGGGAGTTCAGAACTGTGTTTGATCACCCTAACAGGGGAGAGACCGCTTCAACTGTGCTGCTGTCGATGAGACAGGGACGCCGGAGTGCAGCCGCTTATGCAGTCGACTTCCGCATCACGGCTGCGAGGTCCGGCTGGAATAACACTGCGCTCCGCGCCGCCTTTGTAAACGGACTGTCGTCAGTCCTAAAGGAGCACCTAGTGGCCAAGGATGAACCGCGGGAATTAGATGGGCTTATTGATCTCATTATACGGTTAGACAATCGGTTGGAGGAACGCCGTCGGGAACGAGACGAAGGACGTGGCCGGGCGCGCGCCGTCCCTCTTCCTTCCGGGTCTGAGAAGGGTCCGCCCTTCCCACGCTCCCTGGCCTCTACGTCCCGTGGGGCGACAGCTCCCCCTGCTGATGAAGCTATGGACACAAGCAGGGCCACATTTAGACCACCTAATAGAGAGAGGAGGTTTCCACGCGGGGCGTGTTTTGTTTGTGGCTCAATGGAGCATCAATTGAGCGATTGCCCCGAACGGTTAAACACCAACGCCCGCCCCTAGAGACTGGGCTAAGGGTGGGCCAAAAACTTCACGTGGGACACACACATATTGCCGCACGACTCCCAGTTACAATCCTTAGTGGGGATTTAACCCTTCAGGCCCCAGCACTGGTAGACACAGGGTCAGAAGGGAATCTGTTAGACAGCAGATGGGCCAGGGAGGTAGGGCTCCCTCTGGTGGCGCTACCTACACCATTGCAGGTGCGAGCACTAGATGGCACCCTACTCCCTTTACTCACACACAAGACACCACCAGTAACTCTGGTAGTGTCAGGGAATCATAGGGAGGAGATTGAGTTTTTTGTGACTCCTTCTACCTCCCGTGTGATTCTGGGGTTCCCCTGGATGTTGAAACACAATCCCCGGATTGATTGGCCGTCCGGGGTGGTGGTACAGTGGAGCGAAACCTGCCATCGGAGGTGTTTGGGATCCTCGGTTCCTCCCGGTTCCCAGGCGAAGGAGCAGGTCCAAGTACCCCCCAGTCTGTCGGCGGTGCCGGTTGAGCACCACGATCTTGCTGGCGTTTTTAGCAAGGATCGGGCACTCACTCTTCCCCCGCACCGTCCATATGATTGTGCCATCGATTTGTTGCCAGGCGTGGAGTTCCCGTCCAGCAGGCTGTACAACCTCTCCCGACCTGAGCGCGAATCAATGGAGACCTACATCCGGGACTCCTTAGCTGCCGGGCTGATCCGTAACTCCACCTCTCCGATGGGAGCAGGTTTCTTTTTCGTGGGAAAAAAAGATGGCGGTCTTCGTCCATGCATTGATTATCGGGGGCTGAACGAGATCACGGTTCACAACCGATACCTGTTGCCTTTGTTGGATTCAGTGTTCACCCCCCTGCATGGAGCCAAAATCTTCACAAAGTTGGATCTTAGGAACGCATACCACCTAGTTCGGATCCGGAAGGGAGACGAATGGAAGACGGCATTTAACACCCCGTTAGGTCATTTTGAGTACCTGGTCATGCCGTTCGGCCTCACTAATGCCCCCGCGACGTTCCAAGCTTTGGTTAATGACGTCTTGCGGGACTTCCTGCACCGATTCGTCTTCGTATATCTGGATGATATACTCATCTTTTCTCCGGACCCTGAGACCCATGTGCGGCATGTACGTCAGGTCCTGCAGCGGTTGTTGGAGAACCGGTTGTTTGTGAAGGGCGAGAAGTGTGAGTTTCACCGCACTTCTTTGTCCTTCCTGGGGTTTATCATCTCCTCCAACTCCGTCGCCCCGGATCCGGCCAAGGTCGCAGCGGTGAGAGACTGGCCCCAACCGACAAGCCGTAGGAAGCTGCAACAGTTCCTCGGCTTCGCAAATTTCTACAGGAGGTTCATTAAGGGGTATAGTCAGGTTGTTAGCCCCCTGACGGCCCTGACCTCACCAAAAGTTCCCTTCACCTGGTCGGATCGGTGCGAAGCCGCGTTTAGGGAGTTGAAACGCCGGTACTCGACTGCACCGGTCTTGGTGCAGCCCGATCCTGGTCGCCAGTTCGTGGTTGAAGTGGACGCCTCTGACTCGGGGATAGGAGCCGTGCTATCCCAGAGCAGAGAAACCGATAAGGTTCTTCACCCGTGTGCCTATTTTTCCCGCAGGTTGACCCCAGCAGAGCGGAACTATGACGTGGGCAATGGAGAGCTCCTTGCGGTGAAAGAGGCCCTTGAGGAGTGGAGACACCTGCTGGAGGGAGCGTCAGTGCCTTTCACGGTTTTCACTGACCACCAGAACCTGGAGTATATCAGGACCGCCAAGCGACTGAACCCCAGGCAAGCCTGCTGGTCACTGTTTTTTGGCCGTTTTGACTTCCGGATCACCTACTGCCCCGGGACCAAAAACCAAAGATCGGATGCCCTGTCCCGGGTGCATAAACAGGAAGTCAAGACCGAGCTGTCGGATCCACCGGAACCCATTCTCCTGGAGTCCACTATCGTGGCTGCTCTGACCTGGGACGTGGAGAAGACCGTCCGGGAGGCCCTGGCACGGAGCCCGGATCCCGGAACAGGACCGACGAACAGACTATATGTCCCACCAGAGGCCAGGGCTGCCATCCTGGACTTCTGCCATGGGTCCAAACTCTCCTGCCACCCAGGGGTGCGTAGGACCGTGGCAGTGGTCCGGCAGCGCTTCTGGTGGGCGTCCCTGGAGACTGATGTCCGGGCTTACATCCAGGCCTGCACCACCTGCGCCACGGGCAAGGCTGACCACCAGAAGGCACAGGGACTTCTACAGCCACTTCCTGTGCCTCACCGCCACTGGTCCCACATCGGTCTGGATTTTATCACGGGCCTCCCGCCGTCCCGGGGGCACACCACCATCCTCACGATAGTGGACCGTTTCTCCAAGGCAGCCCACTTCGTGGCCCTCCCGAAGCTCCCGTCGGCCCAGGAGACGGCGGATCTCCTCGTCCACCATGTTGTCCGGCTGCATGGTATACCAACAGACATCGTTTTGGATCGCGGTCCCCAGTTCTCCTCGCAGGTGTGGAGAAGTTTCTGCCGGGAACTGGGGGCCACTGTAAGCCTCTCGTCTGGGTATCACCCGCAGACGGACAGGTCGAACGGGCCAACCAGGAGTTGGAGCAGGCCCTCAGGTGCACGACCTCCGCACACCCAACGGCTTGGAGTGAACATCTGGCCTGGATCGAGTACGCTCATAACAGCCAGGTGTCCTCTGCCACCGGCCTCTCCCCATTCGAGGTGTGTCTGGGGTACCAGCCCCCTTTGTTTCCTGTGGTGGAGGGAGAGGTCGGTGTGCCCTCGGTCCAGGCCCACCTGCGGAGATGCCGTCGGGTGTGGCGCACCGCCCGTTCGGCCTTGTTGAGGGCCCGGACGAGGGCTAAAGCCCATGCAGACCGTCAACGGTCCCCGGCCCCTACTTACCAGCCCGGGCAGGAGGTGTGGCTTTCCACCAAGGACATTCCTCTCCAGGTCAAGTCCCCCAAATTGAAGGACCGCTTCATTGGACCCTTCCCCATCCTCAAGGTCCTCAGTCCTACCGCAGTGAGGCTCCAACTCCCGGCGTCACTGCGGATCCATCCGGTCTTTCATGTCTCCAGGGTAAAACCGCATCACACCTCACCCCTCTGTGCACCCGGTCCGGCGCCGCCTCCTGCCCATATTATCGACGGGGAGCCGGCTTGGACAGTTCGCCGGCTTTTGGACGTCCGTCGAATGGGCCGGGGTTTCCAGTATTTGGTGGACTGGGAGGGGTATGGACCCGAAGAACGCTCCTGGGTGAAGAGGAGCTTCATCCTGGACCCGGCCCTCCTGGCCGATTTCTATCGTCGCCACCCGGACAAGCCTGGTCGGGCGCCAGGAGGCGCCCGTTGAGGGGGGGGTCCTGTTGTGTGGGCTGCCAGAAGAGGAGGTACTGCTGGCCCACCACCAGAAGGCGCCCTGCCTGAAGTGCCGGCTTCAGGCACGAGAGGGCGCTGCCGCCTTAGGAACAAGCCGTGGTGACAGCTGTCACCCATCATCCGTGACAGCTGTCACTAATCAACACATCTGGTATAAAAGCAGGAAGACACCTCCACCAAACTGCCGAGATATCATCTTCATCTGGAGGTAATACTCTCAGCCCCTTTTGTGAGATCGATAAATCTATTATTGTGAGTGTTTGCAGGAGAACCGGTCATTTTTGAGGAGGCTGTGCAAGACGGCGCTCCTTTTCAGCTGAGACCGCTGCAACGCGCTGAGTGAGAGGTGGAGGTGGCATTCCCACCATTGTTACTGGGTGTTCACACACCCACCCTTTGACTGTCTTTTGCTTTCTGCCAGCAGTACCAGATCCGACACGCCGGGAAGGTGGCCACCTGGGGACTCCGGGACTTGGCGGCTCCAGTATTCCTCGGGTTCAGGTGGCGGTGGAAATCGTGTGGATCCGGTTCGTTTCCAGACGGGCGTCTCCTATCGTCGAGCCTGCCCACACGACACCTTTTATTAATTGACTGTTGCACATTCTGATTCTGCTGTGTTTGGTTGTGACATTCACACCAGTAAAGTGTTATAATTTGACTCCTTCCATTGTCCGTTCATTTACGCCCCCTGTTGTGGGTCCGTGTCACTACACTTTCCCAACAGTTTACTCTTGATACTCTCGAACTCATGATAAAACTTTGATACGGTACACACTGTTTGATGTTTTCATCACTATTTCTCTCATGGAGATTGTTGTTGTTTTTAAAATTAGTATTATAATCATCACTGTTGTTTTCTTTGTTACAGACTAAGTTAAGGAAAAAGAAAAGCAAAAAAAATGTTGGAATATTAAAGAAAAAGTACATATATTTAAAGCTATGAACGAACCGTGACTCATACTGGAGTATATAGAGCTCAGAGCGGGGAAAAATATGTTTTCATTTCTCAAAACCGCCTCCTAGCGTCCTCTGAAAGTGGTTCGTTACAAATGGGTGTAGTAAGATGGCCGCAGACATAGTTGGGAGTGAGTTGCGTTCAAGAGCACTGTGACAGCCGCATGTCGTGAACTGTGAATGTAGCTTTCTGAAGTCCGGTGGAGTCCCTGTTAGCTAGTTAACCTTGCACTGTATTCACGGTTTTGTCTTATAGTGTTGGACTTTGCGCAGCAGTCATAGCATAATTATAATTAAATGGCCAGTAATATTCGTTGACGTGGAATGTAAGTAAACACTGACAAAATTACTTTAATACATTGTTTGCAGTGAATGTGTAATGAGCTAATTTTAGCTAAACAAAGCTAGCACTATGTGATCATTGAGCACTGAATTAACACGTTAACTCACAATATGTCTAAAAAAAAAGTGTCGGCTTTGGTACTCTAATTAGTGCAGACTCATATTTGACAACCTGGTCATCAGCGCTTACTAGCGAAGTTAAACATTAGCAAACAGCGTCCACTGGGTCATGCTAACTGATGCTAAGCCCATAGCTTTGCACTGGATACATTTTTCATTGTTTTTATTGATGAATTTTCAGATTATTACGTCTAAATGGTGATAATGTCAGGCACAGCCACAGTGCTACAGCAGTTTGTCAGTGGGTTGAAGAGTCGGAATGAAGACACCAGAGCAAAATCAGCCAAAGATCTGCAGCACTATGTGACCACAGAACTCAGAGAGGTAACGCAACACGAGTGCTTTACTTGTGTGAGAAAAACACACGTGTCATCTCTGAAATATACATGCACTTTATCTCATTGACAAACGCGGGGAGTGACTATTGACCCGGCGGCCGGGCTGTCTCTCTCTGTCTGGTGTGAGAGGCTCAGCACTTCCCTCACACCGGGTGAGTCAAGGCTCCGTCCGACCACACTGACGAACAGTCTCTGAAAGAAGCTCCTCTCAGCAGAAGTCCGTCACTCCTTCTGCTTTTTGCTCAGACTCGCAAACTGAGTGTTTCGCTTTTTAATTTTCACTTTTTTGGAGGACACCCAACACTTCACAAACACGGTAACTGCAAACAAACAAACAACAACAACAAAGCAAACAAACAGTGACTGCGAGGCTTGCCTGTTAAACCTCTGGCTGAAATGCATCTACTGAATCTCAGAGAAAGGGATAAAATAAAATAAAAATCACGCAGAGACCCAGTCCACCAACCTTAAAAAAAAGAATGGTTAAATTTTACAAGTTAGGGGGAAAAACAAACAAACAGAAAGCCACATCCCATCGCTATTTCTCTTCAGCAAAATGTCAAGAGTCTGGCCCTACCATGGTCAGGCGAATAGACTATTTGTGCCTTTTTCAGCTGATGATCGGGCGAATAAACATTTTGCCACGGCTTTGCATCTCCATCCACCGGGCGAATAGACTCGCCGACACGCGCGCACGCAGGTTACTACTGTGACACATACACTGAACAAAAATATAAACAACACTTTGCTCCCATTTTTCATGAGCTGAACTCTCAAATATTGTTCACAAATTTGTCTAAATCTGTGTTAGTCAGCACTTCTCCTTTGCTGAGGTAATCGGCTGTGGCTACGGGTACGGACCCGTATCTACAGAGACCGTTCTAAAGATACGGAGCAGTAAAGCAATAGAGCAATAAAAGTCATTACATACCCGTAAACAAGTCAGCTGGTCTGAAGATCGTAAAAGTCCAACTGTAGAAAGTCTTACTTTGCTGTAAACAGGTCAAGATATCCAGTTATTAGTGTTGTTCCAAGTGTTGTTTTATTGCACCCATGATGCGCAGGCGGTCAGGGTTAGGGGAAATCTCTTGGCCGTAATTCTCCTCGGTCCGTACTTTAGCAGTCCCGCAGAAGATATGGATGTACGTATCCTTAGCCACTTTGGAGGTAATCCATCCCACCTCACAGGTGTGGCATATCAAGATGCTGATTATATGGTATGATTATTGCACTGGTGTGCCTTAGGCTGGCCACAATAAAAGGCCCTTCTGAAATATGCAGTTTTGCTTTATGGGGGGCCGGGGCAGAAAACCAGTCAGTATCTGGTGTGACCACCATTTGCCTCATGGAGTACAATACATCTCCTTTGCATAGGAGATTCATTTTGAACAGCTGAGATGAGTTCACCAGTGAAATCATCTGCCTGAGTCAATGGCTGCAAAGAAAGCCTGCACCCTCTTGGCTCTTTCTGGAAGGACACCACTGATTTAGATTAATTAATCCAAGACCTTGTAATTAATAAGTTTAATTGTTTATAATCATCTGATACCACTAGTCAAAATGATTACTGTTAATATGCTGTGCATTTAAGAGTAATCAAATGGGTGTGTTTTTTTTTTTTTCTGTGACAACTGGGTCTTCGATATTTGTGCATACAGTGCATCTGGAAAGTATTCATAGTGCTGCACTTTTTCCATATTTTGTTATGTTACAGCCTTATTCCAAAATGGATGAAATTAATTTTTTCCTCAAAATTCAACACACAATACCCCATAATGGCAATGTGAAGAGGATTTTTTTTTTTTTTTTTTAGATTTTTGCAAATTTATTAAAAATAAAAAAAATCTGGGGAAGGGTACAAAGACATTTCTGTTGCTTTGAAGGACCCAATGGTCGCAATGGCCTGCATCATCTGTAAATGGAAGAAGTTCAGATCCACCAGGACTCTTCCTAGAGCTGGCCGTCCATCTAAACTGAGCAATTGAGGAGAAGGGCCTTAGTCAGGGAAGTGATGAAGAGCCCGATGGTCACTCTGTCAGAGCTTCAGCATTTCTCTGTGGAGAGAGAAGAACCTTCTAGAAGGACAGCCTAATCTGCAGTCATCCACCCATCAGGCCTGTATGGTAGAGTGGCCAGATGGAAGCCACTCCTTAGTAAAAGACACATGGCATCCCACCTGGAATTTGCCAAAAGGCACCTGAAGGACTCTCAGAACATGAGAAACAAAATTCTCAGGTCTGATGAGACAAAGATTGAACTCTTTGATGTGAATGCCAGGCATCATGTTTGGAGGAAACCAGGCACCTTCTCTACAGTGAAGCATGGTGGTGGCAGCATCATGCTGTGGGGATGTTTTTCAGTGGCAGGAACTGGGAGACTACTCAGGATTGGGGAAAGATGAATGCAACAATGTACAGAGACATCCTAATACTTTAAAAGCAGTAGAAGATGATGCTCCCCTTAATCTGGAAGATATTTTATCCTTGATTAAATTGGTACAGACAGGAAAATCCTCTGGTCCTCATGGATTCCCGTCTGATTTATAGAAGTTTCATGTGAAACTAGCATGTTGCCTGTGGGGATGCATGGACTCTAGGGCTCATTGGTCAGACATTTGTCTCTCGATCTGCGTCATATGCAGTCCAAGAGTTCATGCATAACTTACTTGGATATGCCTCAGATTGCCTTTTCCCTTGGCAGACTTGAGGATTTAGGTATGGTAAAAATAACTTCAGGAAAATTCTTATGTTCTATTGAACAGGACATGTTCACAAGCTTGTTGCCATAGCAACTGATACCAATACACGTATTGGATTGACTGTACATAAGGAAAGGAGAATCAAAAGAAAATATCATCAGATCCTACATGCATTCATGTGGTAATTCATGCAGTTGGCTTAGCGTGCATGTGTTCAATGACCTGATTAAAAAGGATATCAAACCAGTATAAGAGGAGTCTCCAAAATTCTGCAAACTGTTATATACAGTGAGGAAAATAAGTACTTGAACACTCTGCGATTTTGCAAGTTCTCCCACTTAGAAATCATGGAGGGGTCTGAAATTTTCATCTTAGGTGCATGTCCACTGTGAGAGATATAATCAAAAAGAAAAACATCAGGAAATCACCATGTATGATTTTTTTTTTAAATAATTTATTTGTATGTTACTGCTGCAAATAAGTATTTCAACACCTGTGAAAATCAATGTTAATATTTAGTACAGTAGCCTTTGTTTGCAATTACAGACGTCAGATGTTTCCTGTAGTTTTTTACCAGGTTTGCACACACTGCAGCAGGGATTTTGGCCCATTCCTCCACACAGATCTTCTCTAGATCAGCCAGGTTACTGGGCTGTCACTGAGAAACACAGAGTTTGAGCTCCCTCCAAAGATTTTCTATTGGGTTTAGGTCTGGAGACTGGCTAGGCCACTCCAGAACCTTGATATGCTTCTTACGGAGCCACTCCTTGGTTATCCTGGCTGTGTGCTTCGGGTCATTGTCATTCAGTGCTTCAGTGCTCTTACTGAGGGAAGGAGGTTGTTCCCCAAAATCTTGCAATACATGGCCCCGGTCATCCTCTCCTTAATACAGTGCAGTTGTCCTGTCCCATGTACAGAAAAACACCCCCAAAGCATGATGCTTCCACCCCCCATGCTTCACAATAGGGACGGTGTTTTTGGGATGGTACTCAGCATTCTTCTTCCTCCAAACACGGCGAATGGAATTAAGACCAAAAAGTTCTATTTTGGTCTAATCTGACCACATAACATTCTCCCATGACTCCTCTGGATCATCCAAATGGTCAAGGGCAAACTTAAGATGGGCCTGGACGTGTGCTGATTTAAGCAGGGGAACTTTCCCTGCCATGCATGATTTTAACCCATGACGTCTTAGTGTATTACCCACAGTAACCTTGGAAACAGTGGTGCCAGCTCTCTTCAGGTCATTGACCAGCTCCTCCCATGCAGTTCTGGGCTGATTCCTCACCTTTCTTAGCATCATTGATACGCCATGAGGTGGGATCTTGCATGGAGCCCCAGTCCGAGGGAGATTTTCCATTTTCTAATTTTTTTTTCCATTTTCTAATAATTGCTCCAACAGTTGATCTATTTTCACCAAGCTGCTTGGCAATTGCCCTGTAGCCCTTTCCAGCCTTGTGGAGGTCTACAATTTTGTCTCTGGTGTCTTTGGACAGCTCTTTGGTCTTAGCCATGTTAGTAGTTGGAGTCTTGATTGTGTGGGGTGGACAGGTGTCTTTATGCAGCTAACAACTTCAAATAGGTGCTTCTAGTTTGGAATAATAAGTGGAGTGGAGGTGGACTTTTTAGAGGCGGACTAACAGGTCTTTGAGGGCCAGAATTTCTGCTGATTGGCAGGTGTTGAAATACTTATTTGCAGCAGTAACATGCAAATAAATTCTTAAAAAAAACCATACATTGTGATTTCTGGATTTTTTTATTGTGGATTATGTCTTTCACAGTGGACATGCACCTAAGATGAAAATTTCAGAGCCCTCCTTGATTTCTAAGTGGGAGAACTTGCAAAATCGCATGGTGTTCAAATACTTTTTTTCCTCACTGTAAAGTAGAGATGTTAGTTTATCCATCCATCCATCTTCTTCCGCTTCATCTGAGGTCTGGTCGCGGGGGCAGCAGCTTAAGCAAAGCCGCCCAGACCTCCCGATCCACACACACCTCCCCCAGCTCCTCCAGGGGAACCCAGAGCTGTTCCAAGCCAGCTGCGAGACGTAGTCCCTCCAGGGTGTCCTGGGTCTTCCCCGGGGCCTCCTCCCAATGGGACGTGTCCGGAACACCTCAGCGAGGCGTCCAGGGGGCATCCGAAAAAGATGCCCGAGCCACCTCAGCTGGCTCCTTTCGACGTGGAGGAGCAGTGGCTTGACTCCGAGCTCCTCCTGAATGACCAAGCTCTTCACTCTATCTCTAAGGGAGCGTCTAGCCACCCTGCGGAGGAAATTCATCTCGGCCACTTGTACTCGCGATCTTATTCTTTCGGTCATGAGCCAAATCTCATGACCATAGGTGAGGGTCGGAATGTAGATCGATCAGTAAATCGAGAGCTTTGCCTCCCTGCTCAGCTCTGTCTTCACCACAACGGTCTGATACAGTGACCGCATCACTGCAGATGCTGTACCGATCCGTCTGTCGATCTCACGCTCCATCCATCCCTCTCTCGTGAACAAGACCCCGAGATACTTAAACTCCTCCACTTGAAGCAAGGACACTCCACCGACCTGAAGAGGGCAAAGCACCCTTTTCCGGTCGAGAACCATGGCCTCGGATTTGGAGGTGCTGATTTTCATCTTGGATGTTTCACTCTCTGCTGCAAACCACTCCACTGCATGCTGAAGGTCCTGATTTGACAAAGCCAACAGAACCACATCGTCCACAAACAGCAGAGATGAGATTCTGTGGTTCCTTTTTTTTTTTTTTTTTTTTTTTTTTTTTTTTTTTTTTTAAACAAAATTTGCAGGAGTGGATAAACTAACAGATTCTAAACAGAATCACAATCTGTTAGTTTATCCACTCCTGCAAATGTTGTTAAAAAAGGCTGATGGCACGGGCCACCAGGCGGCGCTAAACTTACTCAAAATTGGGCAAGTTGAGTACTTTTGGTACTCCCTGGTGGCCAGCGCCATCAAGACCCTGATGTTTTTTCACTTGCATTTGATAGAGTAGGGCATATATTTGTTGATAACATTGAAATCTGATTGGGGTCTTGATGGTGCAGAGGTTTATGGACCTTTAAATACAGCCAATTTCACAAAATGACCAGACTTTGAGCGCCCCCTATATTCAGTGCCATCTGTTCCCCCAATCTAATATGTATGTAAGATGAAAGAATTTGCCTCCCTGTGTCATTTGACAGTTACGCTGGCTTGGGGACTTGATGGCGCTGAATGTTACACTACTTGCAAGATAGGAATTTAATGAAATATCAGTTTTTGCCTATTTTTGCCTTGAACTTTGATGATCCCTGGCAAGGTCACTGTTAGGTTTTCGGTCGAAAAATTTTGGGAAAGTTTGTTTCTTGGTAGGCTCCTTCTCTGAACCATGTGTCGTTGAAATCCAAGTCAGTTTAAATCACAGCCCACCTGATCCTTAAAAAAATTGGCTCTTAAATATTATTTTGTAGGGCCTATGGTTTTGGATGTTGTTTTGGTTTAGGACAAAGGAAATATAAATAAATGTTAAAAAAAGGTAGAATGTAGTTGCTATAGCACCACCCCCACCGCATTAACAACTTAAGAGCTTTTGAACTTTCTCAGTTAACTCCACAAAGCAGGAGATAGTTGTTTTTGCCTTTGTTTGTTGTGCTATTGGTTGGTTTCTTTGTAAGATGGATTACAAATATTACAAACATACATATGTATGAAGGGCAATAGCAGCAGTATGCATTCTATGCAGTGCTACTCTAGTTGTTACCCACATTCCTGAAATAGGACTTGAACTATGCAAATTTCTGTCAAATATTTTTACATTTATTGATTTGTTTGACAGGAACAATACATTACGGCATTGTTGCATTTAAATAAAAGATGCAGCTGATGCAGTGTATTTACCTGTAACTGTTTTTTTTGTTGCTATAGTTAAGCCAGGATGAAGCCACCACATTCTATGATGAGTTAAACCATCACATATTTGAGCTGGTCTCCAGCTCAGATGTGAATGAAAAGAAAGGAGGGATTCTAGCCATTGGTAAGCCTAAAACCATCAACTGTTGGTACTGCCTTCATTTATTCATGTTTTCTATGAACATATGTCTAATTGTGAGTGTGTAATTTTTTTCCAGTTAGTCTGATTGGAGTTGAGGGAGGGAATGCCACCAGGATCAGCCGCTTTGCCAATTACTTGCGCAACCTGCTGCCCTCCAGCGACCCAGTGGTGATGGAGATGGCGTCTAAAGCCATGGGCCACCTGTCCATGGCGGGGGACACCTTCACCGCAGAGTATGTGGAGTTTGAGGTGAAGAGGGCGCTGGAGTGGCTGGGAGCAGACAGGAATGAAGGCAGACGTCATGCTGCAGTAAGTAACAGCGACTGTGTTGTGTGTTGTTGAAGTGTCACGTGTTGCTGGAAGTATTTCTGTGCAGCAGCTGTACTGCATCACACAGTACCATTTTGATATTTCCTTGAAGTTACACTTGGCAGTGTTGTACAGCGTTTCTTTCCATGGATGAGGATCTCATTCTGTTTCAGAGATGGTGCTTTATGCTACTTGAACAGTGTTGAGGAGCACAAAAGTGAATGTTAAAATGAGTTCTTGTCATTCTACAAAATTAAAGAAAAGGTACCACATCAGCAATGTGAGGATATCTTAAAAGCAGTGAAACGCAGATTAAGATGGTCGACAAGACATGTAGGTCTGTTTTAACCATAGAGATGAAAAACAAAAATCAAAATGCTTGAGCTGATGTTGAGCTCAGATTTCCCTCAGATTTAGTGTTTTTATCTCGTTTTTAGACACCCCTTTTTTGCAGTGCACCCCTGCCACAATTCTCCACATAATGTGGAGTTGCATCAGGAAGGGCATCTGGTGTAAAGCTTGTTCCAAATTAATATGCAGATCCACCTTGGATCTGCTGTGGCGACCTGAGTGAAGACAAGGGAGCAGCTGAAGGAACTTAGTATTGTTATTGTTATTTTCCATGCAATTATAAAATTTAAATATATTGCAAGACCCATTTACAAATTAACCAGTTGTAACAACACATTATACCAGAGTAACGTCTTACGACTTCAGTGTATAGTTCCATTTTTATTCATCATCTCACTTTGAATACTTGGGCGCAGCCATATATGCATTTTTTTTAGGGGGGGACCACATGAGCCAAATTAGCAGATGTGATGACTACAGTGCTGCCTTATACTAGGCTTTAGTAGGCTATACTAGACTAGACTGTAATTTGCATGCATGACACATTATATTGCAAAATATTGACAACTTGGACTGTAGAAACAATCCAGACAGGACACAGTTCCTTAAGCTGCAGATGGAGCATCCTTTGTGTCAGCAATGGTTAATAAATGCAGTCAGCCATAGGGGGACATATTTAGGTGCACACGTTTATCATAAACACTTTCAGAGGGGTGACTACAAGGACTATAACACAGGTTGGGAATGGATTTGTATGACCTTGCCAATGAGAATTTTCACTATGTTTGATACTGCATTGTCAGGGAATAGTGCAGCTTCTCACCAGCACAACTGACAGGGAGAATTAAATGGAGAACAGGCCATACCAGGAAGTAGCTTCAATATTTATTTATTTTTAAAGGCAGGCAGATTGAATTATGGCTGTTTACCTTGTATTGCTTTACTGTTTACCAGGAGATCAGTATAACATTAAATTTCATTTGCGCTTTGAGGAAAGATTTAGGGGTGAATATTTACTTGACGTCAAAGAACTACACAGACAGCTACATAGCTTCAGCAGACTCGCCTTTGTCATGTCCTTCAATACCACTTACCCCATGCACAATACGCCGTCCTCCAGGGCGACATGTAAACAAAAGCAGTTCACATCATCCAGTGCATTTAGTGACGGTCTGTGCACCTCGGATGTAACGAAGTGCCACTCACTGGACATCTCTTCTTTTTGAGACCATGCTTTGCAGACCCTACAGAGCTTCAATTTTTCTTACTGTCTTTTACAGGTATTGTCTTTTACTAAAGTTGTCCTCTAATCTGAACTGAAACTGTCTGGGTTAACTTCTTTGAATGCCTTCCGATCTGTTTTAAGAGATCAGAAAGGAATTCTTTTGCACAATGCCTGCGCCTTTAAATTCTTGTGGTTTTTGTTATTAATGTTTTCTTGATGATGTTAACCTGTCTGTTATGACTTGTGCTACTGCCTTTCTTGGCCAAGTCACACTTGTAAAAGAAGTCTTGACCTCAGTGGGCTTTTATCTGGTTAAATAAAGGTTGTTATTGTTGTTATTATTATTATTATTATTATTATTACAGGTGTTGGTGTTGAGGGAGCTAGCAGTGAGCGCCCCCACCTTCTTCTTTCAGCAAGTACAGCCGTTTTTCGACAACATCTTCTACGCTGTGTGGGACCCCAAGCAGGCCATCCGAGAAGGGGCCGTGTCTGCACTGCGAGCCTGTCTCATCCTCACAACCCAGAGGGAGACCAAGGAAATGCAAAAACCCCAGTGGTACAAAGTACGGCGTTTCATCTGTAATCTGACATACTGCTTTATTTGCCCTTATTGAAGTCTCTCTCAGCATTATACTATATACTGTAGTAATCAGCTACATGAGTATTTGTGCTTTCTGTAACAGCAAACATTTGAGGAGGCAGAGAAAGGGTTTGATGAGACTTTGGCTAAAGAAAAAGGGATGAATCGTGATGACAGGGTCCACGGGGCACTTCTGATCCTGAATGAACTGGTTCGCATCAGTAGCATGGAGGGAGAGGTGAGGCATTCGTCCATCCAAAACAAACCTGTTGCATGTGCCAGGTATTTTCACAATCACAGTGTGAAGCTTGACTGCTTCACACTGTAGTTAGTATTCATCATGCTCCAATAAAACCACTTAATTGCACCACTCACGTCACTGCAAGTCTGGGGAAGCTCCCATGTGATCTTTGACATTGTGATCATAAACTGTAGGTGTCACTGCCTTAAGTAATCCAAGGCAACTTTTCTTGTGAAGTTTTCCCCCTCAGGGGAACTTTTCATTATTTTTTTTCTAAACAATGCAAATTTTGATCATTTTGGCAATGTCATATTATGAATCCCATATTTAAAGGCTAATAAATACATTTGTAGTGGTGCCAATCAAAATTCTTTTTCTGCCTTAAAGAGGAAAACTCTATAAGTCGCAATGGAGTATGAAGTTGCACCTTTTTTTTTCTGTATTATCAGCTATGTAATTTGGGAATTTATGTATTGGTGTAGTGCACTTTTTATTATTGGCATTTATTCTTTTACAATTGGAATTTATTTTGCTTAGAGTTTTGGTTCCTGGGAAAGACCTTTATAAATAGTGTAGTGGATATAAGTTGAAACGATATTTAATTAAATCTTAAAAAGCTCACTGGCCCTATACTTTAAATGAGCCTCTTTTATTTCTCACATTGGAGAACAAATAAAGCTAGTCTGTGCACTGTGGTTGTGCTGATAGTGTTGTTTTCAGGATGATCTGGACAGAATATTCCTGACTTTTTTTTTTAATACT